>NC_060033.1:1200000-1500000 GCF_905333055.1 Maniola jurtina | reverse complement strand
TCACTTCGCAACAGAGCAACGTGTTTTTTTGCATGGATACCTATACCTAGCTAAAGATCTGAGGAGTCGAGGGCTACTTTTATTCCGGAAAATCAAAGAATTCCTACGAGATTTTTTTTAAACAAACAAAGATAAAGTCTAAGAGGAGACCCGTGCTCAGTAGTGGATCGGCGACGGGTTGATGATTTTGTAATGATGATGAACAAAATGATGAACTAATATAACAATAACCTTCGAGTAAATATTTACAAGAAATGGTCCTTCTAAAAAGTTATTTCAAATTTCTGAAGGCGTGAAGCCAGAGGGATTTCCTGCCAAGTCTGCTGGCGTAAGTCGGTAGAGGTCTAAATTGCCAATAAATCTAAGTAAAATTATTACACTTTACAATCTTTCAGGGTTCATAAATTAACTGAAGCTTCGAAAACTAATTAAGGTAATGACTATAAAAATATACATAATTATGATTAAAACAAAATTAATAACGTAAAAGATATTCTAGGTTAGTTAGTAGATGATTATTTATTTTAATAAATGGAAAGAAGGAATACACTCAGTAATGAAAAAACCAGTTAAGTGAGAGCCGGACTTGCTCATTAAGGGTTCCGTACCATCGTTCAAGTCATATCTTAGGTAACGTTATATATATATAGGTACTTTCTTTTAATTTTTTTTAATTCGCATGGCAGGCAATTAGAAATTCGCTCTCTTGGTTTTTTTATTCTTTACTAGAGGATGCCCGCGAATTCGCACGCGTGGATTTCGGTTTTTTTTAAATCCCGTAGGAACTCTTTAATTTTCCGGGATAAAAAGTAGCCTATGTCCTTACCCGGGATGTATTCAAAGTCTGTACCTTTCATTACAATCGGTTTAGTGGTTGGGCAGTGAAAACATAGCAGACAGACAGTTAGACAGATACACTTTCGCATTTATAATATTAATTATAGTAAGGATCAGCTTTTTCTTTTATATATTTAGAAAAGCTGACTGACTGTCTGATCTATCAACAAACAGCTCAAAAAACTGAACGGATTGGGCTAAAATTTGGCATGCGCATAGCTATAAATACACAGATATTCACTAAGCATGGATTTTTGAAAAATCAACCCCTAAGGGGGTAAAATAGGGGTTTGAAATCGGCGAACGAAGTCGCGGGCATTAGCTAGCTCAGAGATAATAGCTTACAAAGTGAGCTGCAAATTGATCACCAGAGCCCTCTGAAAGCTATTACGCATCAGGAGCCATTACGATGGATGACGTCACTCGATTGCCTGTCAAGCCATGCTAATGTTATCCGTTATAAAACGCTTTAATATTCTGTTGAAAGATAAATGCCGAAGAGATTTTCGAAAAGATTGTTTTGAAGATTGACGAAGGCATGTTTATTGTGTTTGCTCGAGGATTCACTTTGATGGTATTCTATTCTAGTTAAGTACTTGTACTTATGTAAGTAGCTGTAGATTGTGCGTTATTTCCTTGTTATTTCGCATGAATATTTTTGGACTACGAATATTTTTGTCCACAAGAATATTGATATTATGATGAATATTTTTGTTCACAAGTTGAAAGTCGCTCAGCATGCTATGGAGCGGGCTATGTTCGGAATCTCTCTGAGCTCAACTAATTAGCCAGCTAAAGTGGCAGTAGGCACTAGGCAGGCCACGTCATAGTCATAGTCATAGTCATAGTAATTTATTCTTGATAATATACATTATACGTCAATCCAATAATTCAAATTATTTTTATAATAAAATGTCACAATATTTTTTTTATAAATATAGAATAAAATACAATAATAAATATTAATAATCAATTTTGTCTTCAATCTTTCTAAGTAAGAATTCCGCCGCAGAACTCCACTCCACAACACGTCTGTCCCAGCGGTCATCACCGAAGTCGTCCCACACTGCTGGATTGACGACCTTAAGAAGATAGCGAAAAGTGGGTGGATGAGGAACGCGGAGGATCGTTTGTGGTGGCACTTTTTTTTTCTTATATCTTGAAATTTTGCCATTTTGAAATTTTTATTATTTTTTATTTTAGCGGCAATAGAAATACTCATTTTGTGAAAATTATAACTCTATCTATAACTCCTCTCTACCTATACCTTACCCTCTTACAAAATGACTCATCAGGCGGCTCTGCAACAGCATGAAATAAAAATCACAAAGTTTTTTGCGAGAAGGTCTAATGTGATTCATCTCTTATGCATCTTTTGACGTGACAACGTCTTATAATTTGATAGAGCCGGCTGCACGCACGAAAAAACATGACTCATGCGGCGTTACCTCGCTCTGAGGCGTTCCATGTAAGGCTTGAAGTGCAAGCGAGAGCTCGGAACGAGCGACAAAGAAGCACAATCGGCCTTTGTTGGTTCAACTATCGTCAGTAAACCGACTTTACAGACAGCCAATTTTTTTTATCAAGATCCATAAATAAGCTCTTTTACGGGTTTTTCACTAACAGACTTTTAAATAAAAGTTTGCACCTTTTCAGAAGAAGCTCGCGAAATTGCACAATAAATTGCGACCGTCCAAGAGTAAAGCTAAAGAATCGGGAGTAGGTGGATATAGGTACTAGGTAGGTATACCTACATAGAATTTATTGCTCTCCTTTTTTAGGGTTCCGTATCTCAAAAGGTAAAACGGCTGTACCTACGTTGACAGATCAGTTAGTCGCTCAGTTAGTCGCTCAGTTAGTCAGGAGTCACGGCAAGTCTGAAGAGCGCTGTAGGGGAGCGTGCTACGGAAACTTCTCTTAAGCTAAACCAATAATCAAACACCAGCTATTTATATTCATTCAATCCCAAACCCATCCCTGAAGTCATTCCTTCTTCTTCTTTTCCTTCTTGCTATCATGCACTCTATCTACCTAAACTAATAAACAATAAATCACTCGTTTACTAGACTACTTATACTTAGTCCGTGACAAGTTGTGATGGCAATCGGGGTATGAAGCGGGGGGAAGCCCCGCACACCCGCACGTCACCCGCGCTCGCTGTGCGGAATGCGGGTGTGCGGGGCGTAGTCTCCCCGATTGTCATTTCAACTAGGGATGTTATGGATATATAATTTCGGATCCGGATATGGATATGGATATTGGTAAAAAATAATATCGGTTTCGGTTACGGTTATGGATATTAAATTATTTCGGATTATCCGATAGTTTCGGTTACGGATATTAATTTTTTAAGGAACTGTAAAATGTGAATTGATGAAGGTGTCGCATTCCAGCGGAGTGCACAGTTAATTCGTACGAGTGTAGTATTTAGTTAGACTCCGCCCTATCCGAAACTATACAAAACTTTTATTACGGATTCAGTTACGGTTACGGATATTTTTTTATTTCGGATATCCGATAGTTTCGGTTACGGATATGGATATCCATAACAACACTAATTTCAACCTGCCGCGTACGTACTATACCTACTATGAAATTTTCTGTATCTGAGTAAGTAAATAAATAAAATCTTAATGAAATGTTACGCAACTTCAGTAAATAGGTATGTATAAATAATATTAGTACTTATTATTTTCCTTCCATCTGCGTTGATAAACAACGAGCTTTTCCTTAATTACACCCGGATAAATATGGCCCAAGAGACCGTGGAAAATTTTGACGAGGCGCTTAATAATTAATATAAAGCAAGCCGAAAGTATCTAACTCGCGGTGATAGCGTAGTGGTTAACAGATCGGCTTTATATTCGGGAGATCGGGGGTTCGATTCCTATCTCTAACTTTTCGCAGTTCTAAGCATTTTAAACAATTAAATATCACTTGATTTAATGGTGAAGGAAAACATCGTGACGAAACCTATACGCTTGAGAGTTCTCTATAATGTTCTCAAATGTGTGTGAATAGCCTAAACTCTTCTCATTTTGAGAGGAGACCTGCGCTTAGTAGCTGGCCGGTGATGATCATGATGACACCTAAGGTAGATATATGTTTTTCAAACCCTTTCTATTTTACCATTCATTTACCATTCCTGTGTAGTATTAGATAGGTACAAATTTTCCTTATATTCAAGCGCTTCCTTGAAATTTCGCACCAGCTCTCGGAGTAGTTGAATAAATACGGATACAAGCGTACGTAGCTATTTACTACACCCACAAACAATAAAAGAGATATAATATCCCTAGTTTCATAATAGTTACCTACCGTGAACACAGAGTTTTATGATCATTTTAATGGTTTCTTTTTATTTCTCTTTAGATAGATCTGCACTCAAATCTCTTCCATTCATAGTAGGCTTAGATACCAACCTCGTTGAAAGAAGTAATGAAAATAGAGCATAATGTGACGCAAATGCTTCCTAAAATAGTCATTGAGATCAGATTCGTGTGAATTTTCCAGCCTCTGTGATTCGTCTGTTGTTTGCCCCTTGCAATTTTTTTTAAATCTATTTTCTTTGTATAATTTCTGATAATTTTAACGGAATATCTAAGCACTATGTATTTACTTATGTACAATTTTTTTTTACTATTAAGTATGTAACACACAAGCAAGCACACAAGATGTTTTCATAATAAAATAATATATTATGACGTATAAGTTAGTATTAGCTATTTACTTCCTGAGATCTATATTTTAAAGCAGATAAATTATGCAAAATGTATTAAAATTAACTGGCTATACTTACATGTGTATATCGATCTTTATTAACCGAAAAACGTAGCCGAAAAAATCAAGACACCGAAAATCGTTATACAACTTTGCTCTGTGAGAAAAATTATTTATATTACGTATCAATCAATTGTTCTAAGACAAATTTATCCAATTTTTAATTTATATACAGTCCCGTAATTCAGAATTGATTTTATTTCTATTTTATTTTGGGTAATCGAGTTGCGGTTTCGCGACGTGCATGCAACAGAACGGCCGCGCGGAACTGACCAAATGGCGGGAAATGTGACATGCGCTTTGGGAAATCGATGAGAAAATGGTCTGTGAAAACGCGGGGCGTTCGAACTTGTGCTCAGTCAGGGTTTTTATAAGTTTCACGACTGGATTCACACAAATCGAAGTTAATGATCGAACTTTATAGACTGAACTAGCTGACAGCTAGGTTTGGGTGTAATTTCTGGAAATCCTTTCTAATTTGGAGTCGTAGACCTCACCCAACTAAGAAAGGATGAAGCATGCAACTATGAAGAGAACCTAGATGCGTTTTTAGTTTTTAAGAACTCCGAATGAAATCGGAAAATTGTGGACATATTATATAGATTGGAGAAGGCATGAGTGCGTCTAAAAAAATTTGGTTCTCTATCAAATCAGACCTAATTTACAAATATTACTCTTACCCAAAACCCCAGGTCCTCAATTTGTAAGGCGACAGCGTACCTACCACTGTAGTTAGCAGCTAGATCGTTTACATACCCAAATTTTTCAAACTTACCAACCTCTCATAATTAAGTAGAGCTGATAAATCCATGCGAATTTGAGGCAAGTTTGCTAGTTGGTTTCTAGTTTCCACATTTAGTGAAACTGTTTGACATCAGCTAATATCAACGCATACATCTATAGCTCAAATCACTGGGTCTAGTTTGCAGTCTAGTAATTTAACACGTCTGACGTCGGTCTGCTATTCGAGGGGTCAGAGGTTCACAGCTCACACAGGCTGCGTAAGCGTAGACGTAGCGCGTACCATGCGTTGTAATGTATGGAACTGTATGAGACATGGCATACCGCTTGCGTGGCGTGAACGTTCGCGTAGACGTAATGCGTGCAGTTATGTCTACGGATTCATGCGCGTCTCTACGCACGTGTCACCTGTGCGTACTTGGTGTGAATCGGCCTTCAATCCCGGGCACGCACCGCAGGCATCTTTAACTTTTCGGAGCTACCTACTCGTATGTGTTATTTCAGCGAATGAAATATCACTTGCCTATAAATACCTAATGGTGCCTACCAATCCGTACTTGGCCAGCAGCGTGGCACACTATGGTCTAAGATCTTGTCATTCTGAGAGGAGAACCGTGCTCAGTAGTGGGCCGGCGATTGGTTGATCATGATGATGATAACGTGAAGGAAAACATTGTGAGGAAACCTGCATGCCTGAGAGTTCTCCATAAAGTTCCAAAGGTGTGTCAGGTTTGGCAATCCGCACTTGGCCAGCAATCAGGGTGGTAGGCTATGATCAAACCCTTCTCATTCCGTGTTCAGAATGATGATCAAGACAGTCAAGCGCAAGCCTTTATTTAAAAAAACCGACCAAGTGCGAATCAGAATCGCGCACTGAGGGTTCCGTATTCGGGTATATTTTCCAACATTTTGCACGATAAATCAAAAACTATAATATATAAAAATAAATAAAATCTGTATTAGAATGTATACGTAAAGCCCTTTCATATGATACCCCACTTGGTATAATTGAAACACGTTTTTTTTTTTTTTTTAATGATGTAAGTAACCACAAATTCGTGGTTTTCAGATTTATTTCTGTACTTGTGCTATGAGACCTACCTACCTGCCAAATTTCATGATTCTAGGTCAACGGGAAGTACCCTATAGGTTTCTTGACAAACACGACGGACAGACAGACAGACAACAAAGTGATCCTATAAGGGTTCCGTTTTTCCTTTTGAGGTACGGAATCCTAAAAACATTAAAAAAAATCGTTAGAGATTTCTATAGGGGTAGGTAATAAGTACGCGACAAGTCGAGATGACAATCGGGGTATGAGACGGGGGGCGCCCTCCACTCCGTCGCTTAAAATAGGAACAGGGCCTACTAAACACGGACATTATTTATGACCACACCTCACTAAGTCATCCCTAGGGAAACCTTCGTGACCCGGCAACAATATAAACTTCCCTACATTGTATGACGTAAACAAAATTCTATTTTCATTTCTAAATTTCATAACACGGAGGGGAACACTACAATGTACCTATAGTGTATACAGATGTCTATGTGTGTGTTCCCTTATAACTTTACAATTACAATGGTTTTAACCCAAATCACTTTAGTTTATTCGTGGCGATCAAATGAAAGGCTTGGCATCTTAGGGTAAGGATACACAGGTGTAAGTTTCAGCTTTCTTTTTTTTTTAAATTCATTATATAGATATTCTAGGGCTTGACCACGATCACACCTGATGGAAAGTGATGATATGGCCTAAGATGGGACGTGTTTACGTTGTTTATAACGTCACGTTACATTGTTTCAGTACCTACCTAGGTAAATCACTATCCATAAATACGAAACCAATTTCTACTAACCTACTTTTTCTCGGGAAATCAAGTTCTAAATTAAATTAACTATTTAGGGCCAGTAATTGCATAAAGTGACGCTTTTTTGACCGTCAATAAAACCAAAATGTATTGCACAAATTACGGCTTGTTAGTTGTATTATTAATTAGGGCCAAAATTTTGCATTTGGTGCCTACGCAGACGAACTGGGGGACTAATAATAATCCGCGGAGGACGTTGTTTCGTTGTACTACTAGTCCGTAGTGTGCATAGTTCGCTGCGGTTTTTAAGTGACCAATTTTGTCTTCCGCGGAAAATAGTCCGTCGTCTGCAGGCCCTTTCCTCATTAATCATAGAGTTATGTATGAATACTGATTCATACAACCCCTTTTTTCATAGGCGGTCAAAGTTTAACGTAACTTTAACCGCCTGTTATGTAATAGCACCTTAGAGGGTTATACACTACGAAGCAAATGAAAGACAACATCGAAATCATCATTTAAGTTTATTTCTTAGGGTTATAGTACACTACAGGTCAAATAAAAAACACACATTGAAATCATTATTTAATTTATTTATTGTTAATACGCATATGTAGCTCACAGCGACTACGACTCTAATGGAAGATAACGTACACATAGCATAGTCTGCGCTGCACTTGCGATAATCATCATCATTATGATTAAACCATCACCGGCTCACTACAGAGCACGGGTCTCCTCTCAGATTGAGAACGGTTAACTGTATACGTTGCGCTAATAATCATCATTAAAAAAATCAATCAAAAAAATCTATTTGAAGCAATTTTATGTATCTGGTTTTATCATCATAATAAATCAAAAAGAAAAGAAATCTTGCCAAAGCAGAAGCTGATCAACGCAAGTATTTTAAGAAATATCTAGGTATCTTTGATTAAATACTTTAAAAACAATCATATTATGGATTTTTAATGTACTTAAAACTATTTAATCTTGACTAATTTTTAAATAAAATGATAAATGTTTTTTCACTTCACTCGAAAAAACAAACGCAATGCAGACTATCTAATAATAATAATAAATAATTACATACTATGATGCGATTACAATACAACAACCTTTACTTTAGCAGACATAATGGCCTTAGACACTATAATTAAGGCTGACATCAATAGAGGGTTTTTTGCCTTTGCTCAGACTTAAGACAGTTAAAACGAGACAGATTAACATATACCTATCTCGTTTTAACTCGACTTATGTCTGAGTTTAGTCAAAGTACGCTCTATAAATCTCAGCCTAAAGGCCAGTTGCATAACAGATAGTTAAAGTTACTATAAGCTTAACGTTAAACTTTAAACTTCAATATAAACAAAATAGGTTGCAAAAGCCAGGATTTGCTAACTTGAATACTGACTTGTGTCACCTAAATTGCTTTTCATTGGTGGCAATTAATGTTTAACGAAAACCGCGACGTTACGTTAACCTCCTGCTATGCAACTGGCCCTAAGTTACATAAATAAACAAAACACGTAATATTGGCACTCCAATTTAAGGAAAGTCTTCGGTGGGAAAAATTACACCACAGGCCATTATAACTGAACAATTTAATAAAGCGGAATTTTTATTCAGTGATTTTATAATTTAATTTATTTATTTATTTCGTCTCCAGCCCGAATAAGAATTTTAAGTATTAATATAATATTATAGTATTCTCGCATTGGAATTTCCAACTGGATAAAAAAATTTTGAATTGCAATATGTTCGGGAATCACATAATATTATGTACATTTGGGTATACTGTGCGCAAGTCTTCGTGTAAATTAAAAATTACAAATAACAAACTGAAATCCATATTCGGAAAACAAGTGAACAAATTTTAAACTAATTTCTTTTTATTTATTATTTCAGATTAAAAATTTAATTAGTTCGTTATTTTTTCATAGTTTAAGAATTATATTATGTGAAAAAAAATGTTATAGCCCATTGCTTTAATTTTTAATTTCATTGAGTTTGAACAGCGTTATTTTACCTGTATATATTGTAATCACACTTAACACCGGTTCACGAATTCGAAATTAACACTTATACACCTATCACTATAATACATTTTATTTACCAACAGATCTTTTGGTTGTCTACATAGTTTTCTCTATATAATTTTACATTAGTGAAACAGATTTCCATGTACAAATAAATAATGAGTGACTATAAAACATTTAATTTAACTTTCCGCTAGAACTAGGTAATTTATTTAATTTAACTAACACATAAAGTCGTTCATGTATCTATTTGAGTGGTCAGCAGTGTACCCTGGCGAATCACAATGGCCGTTTTAGTCACTTTAGACCTTAAGGTCTTGTCAATAAAGTTAGAATTTCCATGACCAATTGCTATTCGTCAAATCACACTACCTGCTACCGATTTTCTATATGAATATTAACAACTTGCACATAAGGTTAACATAGCTTAACGTTTTATTTGATTACATATATTACAGGCATTGATATACAAAACCCAAGATATACAGTCTCTCACAAAAATGAACGTCTAAAAAGAAGAATCGCTTGCTCGTACTAATTCTTTTAGATTGTATATTAAATAAACAATGTCATTAATTCTGTTACACAATCTCTAAACTAAAATATCAGGTCTAAATATATTGCTATCTCATAATACTACCTGCGGAAAAGGATAGCACAAGATTTAGACCAGCCAATTCAGTTTAGAGATTGTGTAAAACGGAATTAGCCACATAATGACTAACATTTATAAATCCGAAAAATGATGTGCAGATACTTAAAATTTCATTACTGGTCTTCTAATTTTCATAAAAGTCGCCATTAATATAACGTTACGATTATACGATTAACCACCACAGTAGGATCTGATTTACAAGAAAGTAGCAACACTTTTACGAATCACAATTCTGAGGGATTGTGTATCTTTGGTTTTCTGATATCAGTGATTACAGGCTAGTTTTTCTTTTCCGAAACCGGAACGGGTTTCAGAAATAAGTTTGTATAAGAAAACTTTTCAACAAACTGCCACCACGAAAATGTACTTTGTAGTTCATGCGTTCCTAATCAGAATAGGACTGAGTTTCAGCCATCTTGATTACATATTTTACATAAATAAGTAAATAATATTCTACGATCTTTGCATATCCTTAAAAAAACCATATCGATGTTACGAAATAATATCAAGTGTTTTTTAAGATCCAGAACTACTAGATATAGAAAAGCTAAATCAAAATGAGTTAACCGAGCCCCATTCGAATTTGGAACGCATTATCAAGTAGACGAGAGTTCAAAATCGAATAACAACGTCACTATTCAAACGTACACAACAGTAAATAAAAGTACCCTGTTTAGAAGACATTGTATATTTTAAAAATTGTGTCCTCAGCCTTTTTCAATGATATTATTTGTTTCCATTTTTATCCCAACAGATAACGGTTGGCTGCAAAAATCTGACAAAATAAATTTTAAACCTAGGTTGAACGCCTACTAGTCTGGACCGCATTACAACACATGAACTTTTATTAATATTAGTCGGTGGTCGTTTTTCAGTATAAAAAAACTGCATTTTAGTTCTATGTAAAGATAATCACCTACTACACTGATCCGCACGCTCAGTCATGAAACTCCATTCTAGATAAAAATAAAATCACAAATAATAAAAAATTGCATTTTAGCTCGACGCAAAAACTCATTAAAATCTGTAAACTCTTTATTAAAATCTGTATAAGACTTTACAATAAACACTTTGTTTATTAACGACGAAAACGCAGCCAACTTTTATCCGTGAAACAATTTTTACTAATTTGCTAAGGGATCTATGCGATACAGGGTTTCCAAAAAAAGTACAAAAAAACCGCAACAAAAAAAACATCTTAAACATATCCGGGAATTCATAGACGGACAGTGATGATTAGTTACTCTTAAGACTAGGAATGGTAATTTATTAATATATAATAATAATTAATTAGTAACTAATTCGCTAATAATGGGGGTTATACACTTTTCGTTTCAACTGTCAGTTTTATCGCGAATCGCGAATACTATTCGGGCAGAAAAAATTTAACGTAAACTGGCATTTTAGTTTTTGGAACTACACTTCTTGAATTGAAGCTTTAGACACATTAAATACATAGTTAAAGTCAAAGTCGAAGTCAAAATCGTTTATTCAAAGTAGGTACAATTGTACTTCTTTTGATGGTCGAAATTTATAAATAGCATAAATAAATAAATATTATAGATGAAGACGAGCACACATATTGGCAAGTTGTGTTACAACACACAACAACACAGGAATGTGTGTGCATAGTTTGTTTTAGTAATTTAACTACTTTTGGTATCTATGTTTGCTAAATTTCCAATAAAACAAATAGACCACAGCTTAAGTTATAATTTACCAAAACATATAACAGCTTGTGAAATTAAGAGATGCCTATTTTAACGAAGCAATACATTAAATAAATCCTGTTTGCTTCCGTTCGAATCGAGATAAAATTGACAAGAAAAACAGTGGTATGAAACTTCCTATAACCAGGTCACATCAAATATACGACTACCTCAGCTTACTTATGGGCATTTCAAGGTGGATGCGATGTATGCCAACAAATGTTACAATAATTATTATGACTTTAGCACACCGACGCATTTGTCTTCGTTAGCTAAACCACCACTGCGAAACGGGCCTTCATGCCTATAACGTAAAGATAAAGACTTTTTTGTCACATGCAAAATGCACCGATAAGCAAATGGCATTAAGAGCTAAGCTAATCGTATAAGTACATGACCTAATATATTTCGAATAAAAAGTCAACATACTTTTATTTATTTGCATAACTCTAAATTCAAACAATTTATAATAATTTAAAAAATCAAAATACGAAAAGCTTCCTTCCATATTCAGACGCACACGCAAATTTATAGTGGAAAATAACACCATGTAATGTATAGAAATGCAGTACAGATCGTGTTTCAAGGAATCATTGTTACGTTACTTATACTCGTAAACACTTACCTACTATGTAATAATTCTTAACTTTATCTATCATTCCCAAAAAGTTCAATCAGAATAGTAAAGTTAATTAACATCCTTTATTTAAAGCAAGCGTCAACAAACAGGGCAGCATAAAGGTCCGCGCTCACTATACTGCACCGCACCGGCCTACGATCGATTTCATAAATTTTCGACACCTAAAAGTTTTAGTGTGCGCATCTTTATGCTACGAGTAGGTAGACGCTTGGCATATATTTAATTAAAGCCAAGTCCGAATAAATACTTTATTTAATTCGATTCGAAAATTTTAAACGCTTTCACGTTTAAGTTTAATGCGTATGGGATGTTTTAGTACTTTTAACAAAACAACCGTTTAGATGAAAAAAATATGTTAAATAGAATATTCATGTATTAGGGATACAGAAAAATATTTATCCAGACTTGGGAACAACATTCACACTACCCGACCATCATCGGCACAAAAGGCCGTAACAATGGGCCCGAACAATTTTATCACTAAGAAATAGTTTAGAAATACACACATTTCATAGAAGTAGCCTAAACAGGCGAAAATAGTCGTCATTAGGACCACAGCAAACCACACAGAACTGCACCAAAAGAGCCGTCAATACTTAATCGGGCGCCTGAAAACAATTAATTATTAATCTTTAAATTGATAATCAACTAAACAACCATGTCGTTCTCAATACTATCAAACTCCAACCGATGCCAGAAAGTATGCAACATTCATAAGTGAGCTCTTTTATGAATTTTTCAGTATAATTCTTAAGTGCGGTCCTGTGTAGTGAGCGATAAACTTTAGGAAGATTAATCGGTATATTATCTACGTGCAATCAGTTTTTTTTTTTCTATTATTTACTTAACAGTGATTTTTTGGCATGGCATCGATAGACTTTATACATAAGGTGGGTTGGTTAACTCTTAAACTTAAGAAAGCCACCAAATTTTGATTAGCCTTACGAAATAATAGTCATTATTTTAATTAACATTGATAATGAGTATTATTATTTATTTACAAATATATTTTAAGCATGTTTCGTCCTAAGCGTTCTGCGAAAATTATATGTTAAAGCACACGTCTTGTCATTAAAATATAGCCTTTAAATCGTATACTATAGGCCCATTTATCAACGACAAAACCTACAAAGCACCCTTAACGTTTATCTTATCATTGATAAATGTATTCTACAGGACATGACTTAAAGCTCTCATTTGAATGACGAGCTTTGATCTGTGCAGAAGTGGTGCGGTAAGGTCAGTGATTAACAATGACTAATGTAACTAACGTATTTAATTTCAATACATAGTAATCCTATTCTGTTGCAATTTGGTTGTATACAATCTTTAAACTAAATCAACAGGCATATTTAAATAGTACTATCTCTATAAAAATGTTCCCGGCGCAATAGGATGAACACGGCTTTTTAACCCCCAACCCAAATATATCTAAAGGTACTCAGTAAAAAGGTGAGTGCTGATTTTAACGTATGATTCCTTCCTTTTCGTAATTAAAAAAATTATGACTTAGACTATAAACATATGTTTTTTTTTTAGAGCTTTAAGACGCCTGGCGGAAATTGCCGCCGATAGGAAGTGTCTGACAGTATCAAATTTTAATCATTATTAACAAAATACAGATTGTATACAACCTAATCAACACCAAAACAGAACCAAATATGCGAAGCACTTTGATGTAAGACAAGGACCCCTAAAACCAATCTTATCTATCAATTCATTATTGATAGACAATGCGTTATTTCGATTCAGTTCTAATTTGAAAAAATCAAACAAATCAAAAATAATATTAATATGATGTAGCACCAAATTATATGATTTAACAATGAAATTATTGTTTTACTTTGTTTCACATAATTTGTTATGATTACGTACTGTTTATTTATTTAGTTTTAAAATCATTTTTTGCTTCACAACGTAAATCCATACAATTATTAAAACAAAATAGTATTTAATTTCAATTTATTTAATTTAATATTCTTATAGTAAAATAATTTTAGCAAAATCAATACTGAAATATTCGAGATATAACTGTCTTGGAGACCTATTCAGAAATTAATTGTTTATCAATGTAGATTGTAGAGATTAGGGCGGTCGCACATCATTTCTTTAATATCGACCAAATCAATCAATTGAATTTTGATCCGAGGATTAAACTAATCAACGTTTTGTTTCGCACTAACACAGACAAGTACGTACAGTATCTTACAGGAAATATTATTATGGAGCTTTAGAAAGAGGTATCTGCTTCATAAAGCGCCGTCTCTGTCACTCATACCTATGTGACGTTTCGTCGGTCTCGGCGACAGAGACAACGCTCTACTGAACCGTTATCTCTTTCTACAGTTCAATATGCAAATTCCTACCGAGTACTGTTTATGTGTGCAAAGGCGAGGTCTAGAGCTAAGGTCTATAAAATATACTTTAATTTTGCTCAGACTTTGCTTAGAGTAAAAACGAGACAGAGATGTGTATAACATACAAGTATGTCTGTCTCGTTTTAACTCTAAGGCTGAGATCTATAGTGTGTAAGTTAACTTTTCTTAGACTTATGTTTCAGTTAAAACGAGACAGATTTATGCCAGCAATATAACATTGTCTTGTTTTAACAGTGTCTTTAATTTGAGCAAAATCAAAGTGCACTTTATAGATCTCAGCCTAAGTCAGCCAAATGCTGTCAGCAGTCCGAGCTCACCGTCGCACGTCTATGTGTGGGTACAAAAAAGGTCATTCGGAAAGGGGGATCCTAATAATCCCGTTTTATTTTATGCAAAAAAAAACATACTTAATAGAAAGAAAAAAAAACACAAATTGTGACTGTAAGTTGTAGAGATGACAAACACGCGTTGCACTTGCTAGTTAATATCAGTCTCAACATAAATAGACGCGTGCGACGGCAAGATCAGTCTAAAATTGAGATCCATAGAGCTTAATTTGACTTTGCTCAGACTTAAGACACTGTCAAAACGAGACAGCATTATATCGCTGGCATAAATCTGGTTTGTCTCACTTTTCAACTTAAGTCTGAGCAAAGTCAAACTCTTTATAAATCTAAGTCAGCCAAATGCCAGCTGAGCTTAGGGTGAGATTTATGGAGCGCTCTTTGACGTTGCTCAGGCTTAAGATTGAGCTAAAACGAGACAGATTTATGTCAGAGATATACATCTGTCTCGTTTTAACTCGGTTTTAAGTCTAAGCAAAGTCAGAGTACGCTCTATAGATCTCACTCTGAGACGAAGCTCGTCATCGCACGTCAATGTGAGTGCTCACGTTGTGCTGAGCGGGCCCTATGTTGCCTCACTATTGAATGCAAACAACAAAATCACAAATTGTAAGAGTGAATGGTGTAGAGGTGGCACATAAAGTTAATCACCAGCTCGAAGTAGTAGCACAGGTCGCACGAGCCCGCGGGGCGCGGCGGCGGCGTGCGGGCGGGGGAGGGGACGCGCGCTCAGCGCTCGCGCAGCAGCAGCGGCAGGCGGCGCGCGGGCGGCGCGGCCGCCACTCATGTCTGCAGCGCAGTGTTGATCTCGCGGTGGATGGTCGACTGCGGACAACATGCATGGCTTTACTACGGTACAGGGTGTGCCGTAACAGGAGAGGATGCCAGTAACCGGCGACGGGAACCTCCCGTATCTGTGACGTTTTCCCCAGAAAGGGGAGAGTGACAGTCATGACCCCATCATATCACTCTCCCCTTTCTGAAAGGAAGGAGAAGAGAAAGAAAAGAACTTGTAGAGCAAGAGCTAGTCAAGAAGGCGGTCCGGGAAAGAGCCATAGAGCATACAGAAGCGTAGTAAGCGGGCTATTGCTTCCCGAAATTGGGTATTTAGTGCAAGGCTCTCACCAGCTCGTCGATTTGCCGGGACAGCTGGTCGTTGAGCGCCTGGATGACTTGCCGCTGCCCGTCCTGCGCCGCCAGCGCGAGCTCGAGCTGACTTTGCGCTAGCTTGGCTTCCGCATCCTGAAAACAATATATTTTCTTATAATATAATAATCTAGCTGATCTAGTGGGATGAGGTCAGAAAGAAGAAGAAAAACAACAACTTTGTTTATCCGCCTTTTGACTAACGTCAAATACGTCTTTTGTTTTAGAGGAATTAGAAGGAGACCAGAGAGAAAGTCGGTCCAAAAAAATTGAAAATAAAAACTAGCAATTCTTTTATT
Source organism: Maniola jurtina (assembly GCF_905333055.1). NCBI lineage: Eukaryota > Metazoa > Arthropoda > Insecta > Lepidoptera > Nymphalidae > Maniola > Maniola jurtina. Next base: position 1,483,624 of record NC_060033.1, on the reverse strand, counting down.
CAACATTGGTTCTTATAGTTCTTATCTAATGATAGTGATTTCCTTCTTCATAATTACCTGTTCACTTTTTTTCGACTTGGTGATTTGGGCTAACTCTTCGTTCTTCTGCGTCAGTTCCGCTTCCAGCTGCGCGACGCGCTGCCGCAGCTGCTCTACTTCGTTAGCGTCGCCGCCTGCAAACAGTGTGCCGCGCAATTATGGCTTGTGATCATCATCATGATCGACCCTTCGCCGGCTCACTACAGAGCACAGGTCTCCTCTCAATATAGGTTAGGACATATTCCATCTCGCTGACTAAGTGCAGATTGGCAGACTTCACACAGCTTTGAGAACATCATGGAGAACTCTCAGGCATGCAGGTGTCCTCACTATGTTTTCCTTTACTATTAAAGCAAATAACATTTAATTGCTTAAAACGCGCTTTATCTCCAAAATATTCTATTTTTTTTTTTAATTAAATTATATACATACATGATATGATATTTACATTTTATGAATGTAAATTGTTGCTCTTTAGTGTTATACTTCCCATTTCGTGACGTTTGCTGAACTAGAAGAACCAAAAAGAAACCCGGCCGTAGCTCATTCAAGAGAAGTCCTTACCTTTCCCCGTAGCGTAGTGTCTGGCGCGGGCCACTTCTTCCCTGTATTGGTGCAACTGTCGCTTCCACTCGTCCACATTCGCGGTGCTCTCTTGCAGCGCGGCTGTCAGTCGTAAATTGTTACTCTTTAGTGTTGCCAGCTCTACTTCCCATTTCTTGGCGTTTGCTGAACTGTGGACAAAGATATTAAGATATTGAGAGCATGAACAGCCAAGATAGGTAACGTGGGTAATAGAGCCTCGATAGCTCAACGGTTGAGGAGCGGACTGAATTCCGAAAGGTCGGCGGTTCAAAACCCACCCGTTGCACTATTGTCATACCCGCTTGGCACAAGCTTTACGTTTAATTGGAGAGGAAAGGGGAGTATAAGTCATGATTAGCATGGCTAATATTCTTTCTGTAAAAAACAAAAGCAGTTATAACAGGTTTTACTGATCAGCTCTCGTCTAGTCGATTCATGATAGACGACTGTTTCTGATTTTGCTACAATCTATACTAATAAATAAAATTGGAGTGTCTGTCTGTAATTTCGAAATAACTACCGCATATTAAGGTCATATGGTTATTTGAACGATACTATAACTGAATCACACGTTTTTAAAATTTTTGTCTGTCTGTATGTCTGTCTGTCTGTCTGTCTGTCTGTCTGTCTGTTTGAAAAGGCTAATCTTGGGAACGGCTGAACCGATTTTGACGGGATTTTCACAGACAAGTAGAGAATTGACCAGGGAGTAACAAAGGCTACTTTTTAACCGACTTTCAAAAAGGGAGTTCTGTTTTTCTACCTATGTACACCGAAATCTCCGAGATTTCTGAACCGATTTGCGTCATTTCTTTTTTAATCGATAGAGAAACTTTGCGACATTGTTTCATAAAAAATTTGGAGTCCAACTCCTCAATCCTGATGCTGCAGGGGATCTGACCAATCCACGCGGGCGAAGCTGCGGGCATCAGCTAGTGAATTAATAAAAAGCATTTTGGAGATTTTATAGGGGATCGTGCTCTTTCATTGTTAAAACCAATTTTAAGCTGGAACGTTGTCTGTAAACGTAATATATAAGTGTATGACAAAAAGTATGGTCATTTGAAGATTAGAAAAATCCTTTAATTTTTAATAAAAGTACACAATAAAATTCATTTATTGGATTTTTGTTAAAATGTTACACATTTTATTAATACTTTTTCTTTAATACCTGAATTGAAATTTAATATGTAGACAAAACTCTAACCTATAATGTGCTTATTTACTTTTCCGAATATTACCTAAGGGTGTTATGTTATTAAGCTGTCCATTGTATGAAACATTATAACACAGATGATTTATAAGAAACGCCTAGTATTTAAATCATGTAAAACATGCAAGCAGCCATGACGCCTTCGCGCCGCGCCGTAACGCCGTGTGTGAAAACATCCGAAACACTTTCGATCGTAAAGCGAGATCGTTGCGTAATAGACGTGATTTCAAGATACGTTCACATCATGTCGGTGCGATATTTATTTTCGAATACATCTCCAATCACGGGTCTTTACCTCCACAATGCACCTTCATCACACTAGCCAAGTGCGGATTAGCAGACACTTTTGAGGGCATTATGGCGAAGGATTGCTGGTTTTCTCACATATATTTTCTTCACCGTTAAAGCCAGTGATTCTTAATTGCTTAAAACGCACATGACCGGTGATAGTAATAGGTCAAGACGTCAGTCTCCTAGTCGGGGAATCCGGGTTTCGATCTCGGCCACGCACCACCAAAGAGTACCGGCCCATGATTCTAGGTCAACGGGTAGTACCCCATAGGTTTTCTTGACAGACAGACAGACAACAAAGTGATCCTATAAGGGTTCCGCTTTTCCTTTTGAGGTACGGAACCCTAAAAAACTTCCATACGATATCGTGTAACTGCGACGCAATAATCACTAGCATTTTGAAACATGCATCTAAAACTCAAAAGAGAATTCTTCGCCACTACGATAAAAACTAAAATGGCGTAAATTTTTCACGCAGTATTTTAATTTGTTCGAGTCACTGATACGGTATCGATTATGCACATCTGCGTGTTCAATGCTCCTCTCGCATTATATGCGCTAGTTGCTCTACTTACTCCGTACAGGCAATAGATAAGTGGTATATAACAGGTTTTTAATCTCATAAAAAGAAAAGGTCCTGACTCACTAACTCGTCAACGCCCGCAACCCAAACCCTTAACTTTTAATTACATCACATTTAATTAAGTACATAAAATACCACACCCTTAAATTTTTACAAACATTAAATTATTTATTACTAGATGATGCCCGCGACTTCGTCCGCGTGGATAGGTATGTTTTTTGAAAAATTCCGTGGGAACTCTTTGATTTTCCGGGATAAAAAGTTACCCATGTCAATTTCGGAGACGCAAGCTACCTTTATACCAAATTTCATATAAATCGGTAGAACGGATGGGCTTTTAAGAATCCCATGGGAATTCTTTGATTTTCCGGGATAAAAAGTAACCTATGTCAATCCCCGGGATTTAAGCTAACTTTATTATCAAAATTGGTTGAACTGTGGGCCATGAAAAGCTAGCAGAAAGACAGACAGATTAGTATGGATTTTTGAGACACCCTAATCAACTGGCCCATAGCCTGTTAACAGTGGAAGGAATAAAGCGTCTGAATCGGACAAATGAGCCCAATAATGTGCAGATCCAAAGACACTGGTCCTAAGAATCTGTAAAAGTCATAACTGTTCTTAAAAAACTGCTTATAGTCTGTCGACTGATCGCAGATCACACACAGGGATTTATTAAACTACTACTTAACAGCTATCTTAATATTATGCATAAGAAATAACCCACATTGCTATTTTCGTGAGCTCACTCAGAGAGCAACAAAAAATATCTATTTTTCCGGCTATGAGGTTAACAATAACGTTTTACAAGTTATTCACGTTAACGAAAAGCATTTCCAGCCTAGGAGGCAAAGTAAACTTTTCCTCGCAGATTTCGAATAACGCTTTTCCGAGCTAATGAGATGAAAAAATATAAAGCTAAATCAGCTAAACAACGAGTATTACAATAATTACAGTACGGCTAGCTTGCGCACAATATAATTGCGATGCATTGCCCAAGGCGTAGTTACGATCGATGCATTTTCCGGATAGCCACTCATTTTTATAATGAGCGTGAACAAACACATGATTTTCTACGCCTGATGATTCGTATTCAGATTACGCTAACGTGGTTCTTTTAATTTTTAAGAGAGGGTCATTCGTAGTGAGCTCCAAGCAAACGTAGTATTGGCTCTCATTTGAATATCAACCAATCAAACTCAATGAAGCCTGCCAAAGAAGTGAGCTAAATGAAATCTGCCAATCAAATAAAAAAAAAAACTGACTTTAATAACCATAAACACTAAAAAGTAAAAATAATTTATTTTTTGTCATGTTTTATTATGTATAGGTACAATAGTAAATGTAGTATGTAGTTCTATAGTAAAAATTTTTGGAGCCGGTGCCAAGTAGCCGCAAGACCGTCTACTTTTTTTTATACCTATTGTTTCTGACTCCACATTGGCACCGACGTAGCGTAACGTAGAGTTAGATAGAGTACGTAACGTAAGTGACGTAGAGTTGAGAGTTCTCAGAGGTCTGTGTAGTCTGTCAGTTCGCACTAGGCCAGCGTGGCAAACTATGGCTTAAACCCCTCCCTTTCTGAGAGGAGACCCGTGCTCAGTAGTGGACCGGCAATGGGCCTCGCTAAAACACGTAAGTAGCGCATTATATGCGACCCATAGGACCGTCTTACTACGAACTGACAATAAAACCCTGATTCCAGTGAAAAACTCCAGTAGCGTTTCTGCGATTTATTTATCTTTTAAGTCACTAAGGAAAACAAAGGTAAGTATACAAGGAAAGCCAGTCTGCCAAAGCAAGCCAGCCACCAAGCAAGCCATACGCACCGCTACCACGCAGCTTGCTTGGTGGCTGACTTTTCCTGCATATTTATCAGTGGGAGGGCGGGCGGTGCATGTCGCATGCTGCATGTTGCACCATACAGATTTCTTTGGTTTGGCGGATTGTAGCAAATTAAGCTTTTGGTCCCTTGTTTATCATGGACTTCCGCAAAATAACGCCTGCTTCTATAAGTACTACAAAAGTATACAAGTAGTAGGTATACAAGTACCATGATTATAGTCAAACCAAACATAAACCAAATTATAAAAAATGTTTCAATGAAACGAGTGTATTATGTAAGAGGATAATGTATTTCCGAGTCATTTCCTTACTGTGATCGATGATCATATATCGCTATATTAAATTAATGTGCCGGAAAATTCGCCCCGTTCGTTCCTCGACTGTCGTACTGCGACATGATTCATTGTATTATTATAAAACATCAATTATTTGTTATTGTGTAGAATAACAGAGACTAAAGCTTCCGCCGTGGCTAGTTACCACCTTATCGGCAAAGCCGTGTCGCCAAGCGATTCAGTAAAATGCCGTGTAGGAACCAAACGAGTATAGGCTTAATGAAAACTACCATGCACCTTCCAGGTTAGCCCGCTTCCACCTTATACTGCATCATCACTTACCACCAAGTGAGATTGCAGTCAAGGGTTAATTTGTATCTGAATAAAAAAAAGTAGTTTAACAGCTATACCTAGTGTGACGATCGCATTCACCTCCGATTGGCCCATGCTCTCTCACTAATGGTTGAAATGCATCGTTACAGCAAGAATACCATAAATTCAGCCAATCACAGCAATTGACATTGTAATGATGATTGATGCAGCTTTTCTGCAATCGTACAGACGAACGTCAGAAGGGCGTTGCTAGTCTGTGGGTAGTCTTTACCAGTTAGTACAGTCAGCAACAAAGCTAGGTTTGCACCCGCCAGTACAAGTGACTAGCTATGGACGGGTGCAAACCTAGCTGTGTGGCTGACTGTATCAGTAAGGCAGACAGTACTTACCATCAAGAAACGTTAAACAAACCAGTTTAATAATGCCACGAATGAATGTTTCGATAGTTTTAGGTTTCAACTAGCTGATGCCCACGACTTCGTTCGCGTGGATATAGAATAGGTTATTAAAAATCCCGCTGGAACTCGTTAATTTTATGGGATAAAAAATACCTAGCCTATGTGTTAATCCAGGGTACGATATATCTCCATTCTAAATTTCAGCCAAAAAGTCAGTGAAAGAGTAACAAACATACGTGCAAACTTTCGCCTTTATAATATTAGTGTGATAGTGCGATGTGAAAAATACAAAAATTGTAACGTTCGACAAAATGTTAGAAAAGTGTCATTCTTTATTTTTTATTCGATGCACAAAGCTTTAAGTTTCAAAACACACTGTGTTATGGCTAATACCTATTCCTGTATCATATCAACACAAAATGCTCGTAAAGTACGTAATAAGAACAATAAAACTTACTCTTCATAAAGCTCATAACAATAAAAAAGATTACATTAAAAAATAATTACCACAGACAAGATAATCTACTAATCGCTTTGCTAACGAAACAGAGCGTATGCAATTCTTTATGCTACATTTATTCCATTCCGTTATATAATTATATGTAATCAATAATTATACTACAGTTTACTCTATGATTGATTACAAGATTGGATAATTCGGAAAACTTGTTGATCTGCAACTTGATGATTACCTCGATACAGGACAAGTTTTAGGTAGTCCTAAAAATAGGAATCAAACAAACGGCAACTTATGTAAAAAAAAAAAAATTAAGTTAGATGAAGTAAACGATAACGAAATTAAACATCACCGATAAATCCAGCCTGCCTGCATGAGAGTTCTCCATAATGTTCTCAAATAGCTTTAGTTTTAAGTAACGTAATAATTATTTACTATCACCAATTACATCATAAATACCTAATCTTACAAATTCAACAACTGAGAATCAAAAAGTGTGCAATGGTATCTTTTTTTAACCCCCGACCCAAAAAGAGAGAGGTGTTATAAGTTTGACGTGTGTATCTGTGTATCTGTCTGTGGCATCGTAGCTCCTAAACTAATGAACCGATTTTAACTTCGTTTTTTTTTTGTTTGAAAGGTGGCTTGATCAAGAGTGTTTTTAGCTATAAGCCAAGAAAATCGGTTCAGCCGTTTGAATGTTATCAGCTCTTTTCTAGTTACTGTAACCTTCACTTGTCGGGGATGTTATAAATTTTTACTTTACAATTGTTAATAAATAAACTTTGAATAAGGCTTTGGTCAGGCGGACTGGCCGAAATGTTAAGGATCCCTTGCTTTACTAGGGAACCCTGAAAACGGCATATCAATTAAAAGTTTGATTAAAACGGACATCACACTCGCGTGCTACACTGTCATCGTATTTCAGCTTCATAAGCGATTTCCTCGTTTCATTAAGAGGGGCCTCTTCGTCACTCGCTTCATACAAACGTAGTTCCAATTTCATTTGAATATTAAGCAACCAAAGTCCATGAAATTTTGCAGACATATTCTAGAAACTAATATCTATGTTTGTGGTTTTCCAGATTTCTGTTAAAATATTCAATTTCAAAGTTACGCGGTCTGAAAAATTTACATACAAATCTTCAAGCCCCTGTAATTTTAAAACTACATATTTTTAGAAAAATCTAAAACACCACAGACACAGATATTAGTTTCTAGAATATGTCTGCAAAATTTCATGGACTTTGGTTGCTTAATATTCAAATGAAATTGGAACTACGATTGTATGAAGCGAAAGACGGAGAGAGCCCTGTTAACTTGTCCACTATATCCACTATTGGATGTGAAACTACTGCTGCCGTGTGTTTTAATTTCATAATAGAACTAACACATTAACATACATAGCTTACAATTATCTGTAATTATTGTGTTGGTTTCTTAACACGGGGAAGAATCGGATATTTATAACTTGGGCGGAAACATATTGTGTCCAAGCAATTAATGCATTTTAATGTATAAACTGAGTAACTGAAGTAAATCAACGAACAATTTAAGCTGCTGGATCTTTTTTTTGTTGACGAGTGGAAATCTTCTTAAGATAAGAGAGGAGCGGAGAGCCCGACCTCTCTTATCTAGTGGGATTCCGTACAAGAAATTAGGGATGTTATGGATATATAATTTCGGATCCGGATATGGATATGGATATTGGTAAAAAATAATATCGGTTTCGGTTACGGTTATGGATATTAAATTATTTCGGATTATCCGATAGTTTCGGTTACGGATATTAATTTTTTAAGGAACTGTAAAATGTGAACTGATGAAGGTGTCGCATTCCAGCGGAGTGCCCAGTTAATTCGTACGAGTGTAGTATTTAGTTAGACTCCGCCCTATCCGAAACTATCCAAAACTTTTATTACGGATTCAGTTACGGTTACGGATATTTTTTTATTTCGGATATCCGATAGTTTCGGTTACGGATATGGATATCCATAACAACACTGCAAGAAATCAGCATAATATGTAATAATTTGCAAGTTAATGACGGACAGCGCCATCTTGGTGTGATTTAGTAAACTAAAGGTCAGGAACACAAGTCTTTACTTTTAATCGGTTCACACGTTCACAAATTCACGGTTTTCGAATTTTTTCCATTACTTGTGCTATGATAAATTTCATGATTCTAGGTCAACGGGCTATAGGTTTTTATTCCGTTTTCTTGACATACGATAGACAGACAGACACTCAGATAACAAAGTGATTCTATAAGGGTTCCTTTTTTCCTTTTGAGTTGCGGAACCCTAAAACCATTTATAGAAAGTGCTGGTTCAGTCTCCTACATTGGTTGTGCATAATATAGGCACTCAAAATATGCATATTCACTCTTTTATAGACGCCTAGTTAATTTTGAGTAACAGGAAATGCGGCTGGCATAAGTGCTATCAAGATAACACATGTAACATCATATCTTATGGCAGATGACTAAAATCTCATCTTTATAAATAAAGCGAGTTACTATTGCATTGTCATCCACTTCCAACCTATTTTTATTTATATATTTCAAGCCGCTAGCTTATCAAGAAGTTAGCTTAAAATCGATTGCATTTGTAACAAACAGACAGACAAACAAACAAACAGACAGGCAGACAGACAAGAAAGCGAGTGAATACTGCATTGTCATCCAGTTCTAATCTATGTTTAAAATTTCAAGTCTCTAGCGCGTCGGGATGTCAGTTTAAGATTGAATGCAAAATTTGTATGGAACAGACAAACAAACAAACAACCAGACGGACAAGAAACCGAGTTATTAGGAAGTGCAAATAATAAAAAGAAAAACTGGCTAACTGATGACAGTAGCTTAAGCCTTTGAGGCTAGACACTTAAAATTTTGCATGTAGGTTCCTTTTATAACGTAGACCTCCATTAAAAATATAGAGAAAATCTAACGAGATTTAAGATTTTAATAATTCTATACTAACTCTGATTTTCAGGGGTAAAAAGTAGACTGAGTCCATCTCCGGGAGGAAAACTATCTCGGTATAAAACTTCGTCAAAATCTGTCAATAATATGGGTAGTGATAGTGCTGTTAGATGCTATAACATTTTTAGGATTAAGATTTTTTATACATAGGCATAATATTACATATTGGTCTCCTATATGCAGCATATTTTGCAAGTCATATACGATTAACTAGCAATCTTATAGCCTCGTAATAAAGTTCAATATAATGATACATTGTAAAGATACTTCTTCAAGAGAAGGGGGTGGGCAGAATTAACTATTTCTTGGGTATAAGTGGACACGCACCTATAAAATAATTTGCATTCGTACGTGAGACAACTTAGTAAACTGTTTTTTTTTTTAATTATTCTATCGATTGTTACTAAAAATGGAGTTAATTGTGAGTAATTAGTTATTTTAAGTTTTTGAGTTATAGTGATGGTGATTTGTGATTTTCTGTGAATAAAAAACCGGTTAAGTGCGAGTTGGACTCTCATACGAGGGGTTCCGTGCCATCGTACAAGAAATAAATCTTTTTTTTTTCAATTTTCATGGCGGCCATTTTGCAATCTTTATTATATGTTATTATAGTGGCGATAGAAACACATTCTGTGATCATTTATTTCAACTCTTGATCTATAACGGTTCATGAGATACAGCCCACTGACAGACAGACGGACGGATGGACAGCGGAGTCTTAGAATAGGTTCCCGTTGGCACCCTTTGGATACAGAACTCTAAAAAGTGAACTGCGTAGACTGTGCTGTTGGGAACTATGGCAGTGGGAAAATACCCGTACGTGACGTCTGCCATACTGTCTACCACTATAATTGTCCCTCAAGGTTTGATACCATAATAGGCATTCGATGACAAACTTATTATCTACCTAGGGTCGCTACATGTAGACGAATACGCAAGCACCTATTACTAATCCGATGTCCGTCCGTTTGTTCGTTTCCACAAAATTTCCACCTAATGTGTATTTCTATTGCCGCTATAAAACAAATATGTAATGAAAATTTCAAAATGGCCACCATGAACATTAAAAAAATTAAAGGTATTATTTCATGTACGGTGGTGCGAAACACTGTGTGCGATTCCGACTCTCACTTGACCGATTTTTTAACCATCGCTTTACGCTCAGATGTGTTTACGGAGGTTCCTTTCAATAAAATAATTTAGTGCCTAGAAAGAGTGAAAATGATTTTGCGTGTGAAGAGTCTATGCACGCGATCAAGATTCGCCATATCATGATAATTATAGCTTCAGTCAATGGGAGCAAAATGGACAATTTGTACCATTTTAATCTAAATAGTTACATAAAAGGAAAAGCTGGCTGACTGACTGACTGATTTATCAACGCACAGCTCGGGCTGTTTGGCATGCAGATAGATAGCTATTATGACGTAGACTCGCTAAGAAAAGATTTTTGGAAATTCATCCCCTAAGGGGGTAAAATAGAGATTCGTTTGTCGTCCACGCAGACTAAATCGTTGGCATAAGCAAGTCAGTATTATAAAACTTAACTATATTGACCATCCGCCGACTTTTTCCGTACGAGCTATGTAGGTACCTACTCTCAGAAACTACTGCAGAGATTTTCATTCGGATTCATCAATGGATAGGATGATTTTGCGACAGTTTAGGTGCACAATTTAGTGTAAATTGGACTAACTATGATGATAACCCAGGAGCTTTCCTGGTAAAAGATGTTTAAATATAAAAATCATATAATTGTCTCTCTCAAATAGTTATTCGTTAAATTTTCCAAGATTAAACTTACAGGACCAAAAATTTACCTACCTACTTACATAATTTAGAAATCCACCAAAAAACCAAGTCTGGATATTTTTGGAAGAAATAGATACGGAGCCCTAAAAAATAAAACATATTGAATTAGACTGACATTGCACGCTTAGAAGCTCTCAAATGACCAAGCAATAATTAGTAGACGTGACTTGCGGTACTTTTCGCACTTGACCGGATCGAAAGTTTACTTGAAAAAGTGATGTACGAAATTATGTGACATAACTAGTGTTTGCTGATATGACAAAACAGACGTAACGAAAAGTTAAATAATAAAAACCCTTCAACATGTTTTTTCTATGAAGTTCCTATGGAGTAGGTACAATCGTTTATGCTATAATATGCAATAGCTATTATGACGTAGACATCAGCTAAGAAAAGGTTTTTGAAACTTCAACCCCTAAGGGGTTGAAGGGGTTCCCCCCCCCCTAACAGGGGTTTGAAATCTTTGTGTCGACGCGAATGAAGTTGCAGTCATAAGCTAGTCCGTATATATAAAAGGAAAAGCTGAGCTTATTAATTATGACGTAGACATCCGTTAAGAAAAGGTTTTTGAAAATTCAACCCCTAAGGGGGTAAAACAGGGGTTTGAAATTAGTGTAGTCCACGCGGACGAAGTCGCGGGCATAAGCTAATTAACTAATAAATGCGTTCCATGTATGTGCGGAACCGTACATACTGCTTTGCATATACAAGTCCATTGTATAATACATATTATATACATATGCTGGTTCGGCTGACTCCAACAGCAACATAATTACCGGCAGCTAGGCTTGTTGACTAGGCATACCGAGTCATGTTATACTATGTATGTGTCCCTTCAAGTAAAATACGGATATGGAAGTCCATATGTACTCTAGTAATGGATGCGGGGTGGGTAACAATGATTGATTTTGCAACAATATTTCGCGTACACAGTTTTCCAATACAGAAATATGGCTAGGAGCGTCCGCGCGAACATAAATGGCACTTTCCTTTTCATTGCATATTCGTGTACGTGACATTATCTTTCCGCGTTACCAATGCGCTCATTTTAATAACATGTAATTTTGTGGCGGACGTCGAGTTGCCTGCAAAACTTTGCTATTACCTGCGATTCACTCGCATAAACTTGCCTATCAACCATCAACACACGATATATGAATCAATATCAATAAAACCAGCCAAATGCGAGTCAGACTCGCGCACCGAGGGTTCCGTACTCGAGTATTTTTTCCAACATTTTGCACGATAAATCAAAAACTATTAAAAATAAATAAAAAATCTGTTTTAGAATGTACAGGTAAATCCCTTTCATATGATACCCCACTTGGTTTAGTTATCTTACTTTGAAAATTGAAACACACAAACACAAACCCTAAAAATCGAATTAGCACCAATATTAAACATATACCTAATTCGTTTTCCGTCAAAGAAAGCTAATATAAACTTTATCTATCTCGAAAATCCTATAAATAACATATTAGCACCAGAAATGAGGTGAATGAGGAAATGAGGGACTTTACCTCAGAAGGAAAAAATCAATTATTTATTCATGTAGACAAAGTTGCAAGAAAATAAGGGTAAAAAGACTGCAAGGTCTACCCCGAGCAATATTTCATAGAAAAAACAAGTTTTATTAAAGCTAATAAGTTAATCCTCGTCGCCACGCAAGCGTTAACCAACATCAAAGGCGGCTTGATCACTCAACTTTTCTAATAAAGAAAGTTAGATTATATTTTTCATTACTTAGTTCAAAAATATGAAGAAATAGGAAATAACTTCATATTTCATTGCGGTTTTACCTCAGAATTCGATATAGGGTTATTTGAGGGATATACTTAAACAAGTTATTTTACTCCCACTTGCTCGGAAATTGAAACAAAACGTCAATCGGCTCTTTTTGGTACGCGACGGAACATTAACAAAATAATACGCCAGCAATTTCTATCACGACAGAAATAAAAATTGCTGAACAGTTTCATATTGCTGAATAAATTGGGTTTTGTTATTTTTTATCATAAAAGCCGAACGCGCATATCTCGGTTTCATATAAACGTTATTGTTTTCAAATTCAAAGCTTCCAATAGTCGTATTTTGCATATTACGGCCGCTAAAGGTCATAGGTGATTAGAGACACAAACCGCCGAACGACCAGCGTCGTTCGGCGTCCACTCATTGTCGACAGGTGGTCCACGAGTGGACGCCGAGTTGTTACTAGTAAACCTCGCGACATGAACGAATGGACATCGCATGGTCCACAAATTGATTAGTCTGTCAGCGATTGGCACTACAAGTAGGTCTTTAATGTCCCTAAGCATGACTCACTTGCGGGTAGCGCGCGGTCGACTCAGGACCCGCTCGTCAACGCAAAGCAAGCATGCGAGCAGACTCGTCTTGCGAGCGAGGCGATATGCTGACGCTACGGAGTTGCCGTAGTGAGTATAAATTAGGTGATCAGTCAATTGAAATGTTTTTTCTAGAAATCCATACCCATACTCCTTCTGGTGTCATCAGCGCTGGCTCAGTACGAAGGTTACAGCTTGGAGGGCTACGAAGGTTACCATCACAAGCCCATCATCCACCAAGCATCTGAAGAGCAACACAGCGAGGAATACGATCTGGACTACCATGTGAGTGAAATTGTACTTCTTTCGAAACGTGGTAGCCTAACCAACGTTCGATTATTTATTTATATTGATATCATATTAACTTTCTCGCTGTTCTAGATTCTAGAAGCTAGCATGAGATCCCAGTTATCAGTACTGGGTCAGCCTGAGTAAAGATTTTAGTGTTTTTGTAAGCATTCATTTTCAGCTTAGAGCTAGACAGTTGGTGACGTTTCACCTCTGTTTCTCGGATTCGGAAAGTATGAAAAGCCGTTGAAATTGCTGGTGCGACAGCTAGCCGATTCTGAAAAACTGGATCAATCATTATTAGAATCTCAATCGTTGTGATTGGTTGAATTTCTGTATTCTTGTTGCAATAATGAATTGTAATCAAAAGCAAGAGAGTATCATCCAATCAGAGGTGACTACGATCAAACTAGCTATCAAACTACCGCGGTAGGGCTCCTGGTTTCTCCCTGGTCGCCTGTCGGATTGAAGTCAGATGATTATAATGAGATGTAATGAGAGTACAGATAGTGCACCTGTATTTAGGCGTTCAATTGTGCACTTTAAACTGTCTACCATGATCGGCTACACTCCGTTGTGGCATGCCGTAATTCAGTCGGAACAATTTAGTTCAATAAAATGTTTCTCATTTCCAGGCGCACCCGAAATACTCTTTCGACTACTCAGTAAAGGACCCTCATACTGGTGACGACAAAGAACACTGGGAGACCAGAGATGGTGACAAAGTTAAAGGTAAGATTTGCCCATATATTCATCTGCCATCACAGTATAATGTAAACCTGAATAAAAATAAGTTCACCGTAACTAAAACAGGCGTAAAAACTCAACACAAACGTTGTGCACTTTCGTATTCAGACTTTACAAGTCAGAGCAAAGTCAAAGTACGCTCTTTAGATTTCAGTCTTAAATTAACATACCTTATGATTTTCCGATGCAAGAAGTATCCCACAAAGTTATAAACACATATATTCTATTATTGTAAACTAATAAACACAAGTTATTTTACCCTTTTTACTAATTATTTCATGTTAACAAAAAGACTAATATTATTAACAAAAACCATACGAGCGTCGGTTTCTTTCTTTTTCTTCTCACCGTTTTCTCGATACTAAAATGTTTTACAAAAATGTATTAAACCCTTCAAAAACATGTGTAAAACTATGGTCTATACTCTGCGAATTAAAGAGTATCTTGGCCATTCATTCTAAAAGTTGTCAGCTTAAAATATTAATACTATATCAAAAATGTCTTCAGGCTCATACACCCTAGTGGAGACCGACGGAACAAAACGCATTGTAGAATATGAGGCAGATGACAAGAACGGTTTCAACGCAATCGTCCACAAAATTGGCACTCCCAAAGAAGAACACGAAGAATACAAAGTGGCCAAACCAGTCTACGAGGAATACAAATTGGCCAAACCAGTCTTCGAGGAATACAAAGTGGCCAAACCAGTGTATGAGAACTACCAACACGAATATCAAGAAGAGGACAGCGGCTTTGTGCCGATCGTGGGTTATAAACACTGATTTAGAAAAGACTGGCATTTGTATATTGGTGCTAACTTGGTTGTACACGAAATTAAGTTTTCTACACATATAAAAGAACAAACTAACTGACTGACAAATCAACCGGTCAAACCGGTGGGTCTACTCCAGTTTGAGATTTTTCTATAGATTTTCACTACAATGTAGACTGTTACCACCACCACCACGACCAGTAAATTCTAAGTAGTAAAAACTTCAACGGGATTTCAAACCCCTTATTCCACGCATAGTCGCAGGAAAATGCTTAGTTAACAGAACTAAAAACCATATCCTCCTTTTCCACAGTTGCAACACGATATCCACTTTTTTGATTTATCTTTTTACAAAATATGACAGTAAAACTTATAGCTAACCTCTGTGCAAGTCTTGCCCACGTGGAATAGTATCCAGAATACTGGCTGAATTCCTGCCCTGAACAGCCAGGCTGATTCTTTAGCTGGCTCATTTTGTTCCGACGACGTATATTTCTTTGATTATTTTCATTCCATTCCCACTTCTGATCTAGGTAGTTAGTCAATACTTTGTATTCGTTGGTATCTACAGTATTTTCATTACAATTTTTTTCATGTACAACCATTTCAACACTATGTACAATATTTAAAATTAAAACGAATTACTTATTAGACAATTTTCCACTTATTATAACTATAAAAATCAGTATTAATATAATATCTCCCCTACAGGTTGAGCCAACACAAGCCAATGTGGTAGATAAATGCATTAATTAAATGATTGGCAAATGAACCACTATGTTAACATCGTAGTAGGATGCAGATAGCTTTATGCATTTTTAAACGTTGGTTCATAGACTGACGATAGGAACAAACATTGGTGTATGTTGGTTTAAAATGTAGGATAGGGTACCATTTTGTTGTTTAATTAAGTCTTACTTGTAAACGGTTTGTCGATAAACTTACGCGGCCTTACCACAAAAAAATTAAACGCTAAAACGTGTTTAGTTTAAGCCTGACATAATATTTGCAGAAACTGTCCAAACGTAAATAGATTCGTTAGAAGAAAAGGCACCTTCTAGACAAGCGCGCTCCACCTTTGGCTGCATCATCACCTACTTTGGTGTGATAGCAGTCGTGCATGCCTATTTATTTTAAAAATGTGATCCTATAAGGGTTCCGTTTTTCCTTTTGAGGTACGGAACCCTAAAATCCAGTCAATTGTGAGTCGGACTTGCACTCGAAGGTTCCGTACCATCTTACAAGACATACTTAACACTTTTATGTAGAACACTGAAAGTTAATGACGGACTGCGCCATCTATATGTGATTTAGTAAATTAATTTTTTCGTGAACACATTTTTTTTGTGATGTAACCACCAGTTCACGGTTTTCGGTTTTTTTTCCTTTACTTGTGCTACAAGACCTACCTTCTTGCCTAATTTTATGATTCTAGGTCAACGAGAAGTACCCTATAGGTTTTCTTAACATGCACGACTGACACAGATAGACAGACAGACAATAAAGTGATCCTATAAGAAATCTAAAAAGAAACATTCTTAATTGTTTTTGTGGTAAAGTCGACTAAATTTAAGTGATTAGTAAATTTTATTTGATCGCTAATTTTCAAAATTAGTGGCGTATATAGAATATGTATGAAATCACATATCTTAAAGAACTTTGCTTTGTTATCTATTACTTGCTAAGTAGACTCATTTATTTTAAAGTATTTTTGGTTGTATGAAAGTGAGTAATTCTTGTGGGTATTTATTAAGTAACACTTCGCTTTAAATAATAATAAGAAAAATTGTTGTTTTTCTTAAATTCGATGAGACTGTACCATGTTATTGCTTTTGTAGTTAATAAGAATTGTACAAAAACGACATGAAATAAACCTTTTTTTGTGTTTAAATTACTGTTTTCATGTAAATCTCCCCCTTTCTTCGTAATCGGATCATAATTTAAAATGGATCTTACTGTATATGGAGAACATGCATAGTGCGCGACAGGTTGAGAAGGCAACCGGGGGCGCACAGCCCCCGCGCTAACCCGCTGCGGGTGAGTGCGGGTATGCGGGGCGTCCGCCGCCTCATACCCCGATTGCCAACTCAACCTGTCGCGTACTATAATGCCATTGGTCCTAGTCTCACGACGATTAAAAAGTCACCTTCTGCTTGAGGCCTTTTGGCTTCAGTGTGAGGTGAGGTGTACAAAACTTTGAAAGACATTTTTTCCTTCTTTCTACACAGTAGAGAAAACTTCTTTAGCGCGATTGAGGATCTACGGCAAGATATTAGAGACCCTGTGGCGACATCCAGTTCCTGTATGTGGAGACCGTCAGTGTAAATGTGATTGCCTTACCTCTGCGCGAGCGCTAGCTTGAGGCGGTCGTTCTCGTACCGCAGCTGCTGCTCTGTGGAGTCCGCATTGGAGGTGTCGGGCGGCGCGCCGGCCGACGCCAGCGGGCCTCGCGGCGCGCGACCCACCGTGGCGTAGCCTCCCTGAGACAAGGAGTTCATTCAGCGACTTTTTTTAGTACAAACAAGATAAAGTCAAACAACACTAAAACCCGTCTACTATACCCCTGCTGAAAGATAGCGGTAAATATAGTAAAATTGTTTTTCTGCCGTTTGGTGTATTTTAACATCGTACCTTATTTGTATTTATGAACTCTGAATTTTATTCCTCTTTCATTTGATATCCCACTCCATACAATAGCAGAATATTTTTTTTTGGAAACCCTCGCTTTTTTGGATGTAATATCCGTCAGGTCGATTTTTTGTAGTATAAAATGTAGTCAAATGTATGTCATGTATGTATGTCAAATAAAGTCAATATAGAATAGTCAAAAATTCAGTACCACCGATTTAAATTTTGCAATATATCCGCAGCTTTAAACCAATTTTACCTAAGCGCTTTGTTTCGTCACTCAAATCAAGTTCTATTAACGTTGGTAAAATGTAAAATCTTATACTAAGCCTACAAGTACCTGAAGTGTGGACGAAACAGAATGTGCTCGTTGGTGCACCATCATTTCGTCGTTTTCCGCTGGTTTCGGCTGCAACAAATTACATTCATTAATACAAGGAATTTATTCATTCAAGGCCGATGCTGAACAGGCACAACCTCGGTGCACCTGGAAAAGTGTTGAACAAATAATCCAGATAACCCAAGACACCAGCAAAAATGATTTAACAATAAAGGAGGGCGTTGTAGCACTACTTGCGCGGGCGACAGGGCTCCTAGCAAGGGACTAGCCGTGGCGGAGGCGACGGGCATGGCGGCGCCCGAACCGTTGGTCGTTTTAGGCGTCGTACTGCCGCGCCTGTATAGCCCTTACGGTGGGAAGTAGCTGAGATGGACGGAATTTAGTAAGGAGGGTGTTGTACCACTACCTGCGCGGGCGACAGGGCTGGGGGCTCGTCCCCCGCGGGCGCCCTGGCTGCTAGCAAGGGACTGGCCGTGGCGGAGGCGACGGGCGTGGCGGCGCCCGAACCGTTGGTCGTTTTAGCCGTCGCGCCGCACTGCTGCGCCTGTATAGCCTCCTTTACTTCTTGGAACTTCTCGATGAACTGAAAAAGAACAAAAATATTAGTTCGTGTGACTATTACGCGCGGTTTAAGTAAAACTTATGGCGCGCGAGTCTTATTTTTGCAAATAAGTCGAGATTTTTTTGTGATGACTTCATGATCAATTTTTTTGTGATTCGCCATTATTCCCTGGTTAAACACTGCTAAGCGTACAAGGACAAAGAAGTGCTTACCTTTCCCAGTTCTGCTTCGGAAGCGAAGCCCAGCCCGTAAACAGTGTTGGCGCGCACGTCGCTCCACTGCCCGAACTTCTGTGATGTCTTCGTGAACGTCATGTTCGCCGTTATGGTGCTGTTTATTACCGCCTGCAACAAGGATTTACTGGAATTTTAATAACAAGGTTTTCGAGAATCGTTAACGGGGCATAATTAAGCGTGATATACACCTTAAGTGGATTAATTTGTTCAAGGCCTTAAGTCATAAATTGTGGGGGCACTGACTACTGAGGTTAAGATCTATATATAGAACGTACTCATCGTAAATAAATGGTTTTACTGACCAGATAAACAAATAATATAAACAAGATAGATAGATAAATAGAAGTCTTTATTGCACACAAAAACATGTAAACAAACAACACAGAAGGAAGAAAACACAAAAAACAATTGTGTGCAAAGGCGGCTTTACTGCTAAGAGCAATCTCTACCAGGCAACCTTTGCTGAATGAAGAAGCTAGTGTTGGATGATGAATGATTGAACACAGATAAATGACTACCTATTTATAAAAAAAAAGACTTATAAAGTTTAGACATTGTAAATAACAGAAAGCCATAAGCCAAATAGACGGTCGCAGTCGCACGCCTGTCTCGCATTTGTCTCGCGTCTTTGTCTCGAGTGTCTTGCTTCTCTACCACGCGACTTGTCGCGTTGCAAACCACCACCTTTATACTGCATGCATCGTCACTTGACTGCGATCTAACCTGGTTCAACACTGGTTGAACGACCAGCAACACAACCAGGCTGGTTGTACGAAGTAAGATACAGTCAACGAACATATATGAATGAAATTAAAATAAAACGTTTCGTATGAACTATGAAGCAATTTTTAAAATTTATTTCATATTCGCTCGCGAGTATAGCACATTTTAAATGGGATGTACGAGTAATTGGTACTTGGGTTCTCGTTACCGTAGAGAAATCCTTTGTTAAAGCACCTATGATGGAACCGGCGGAGCGCTTGTAGGGTAGCGATATCATATACGTACGATATTCGTTTCATTATTATAATATTTTATAGCACACACTTTGTAAGCAAAATCATTTTCTACAGACTATGTGAGTGTACGAGTAAATTTTACGGTATATTGTGTTGTATAATAATGTACTAAAACTACAATGTACAGAGACGACCTTCAATCACAGAATACTTAATAGTACCTTCCAAGTACAGAAGAATCACGCCGCATAGACGTTTAAACAAATAGCGACTCTTGTAACGAAATAACGTGCAAAACAGTTATTACTCTTAATTAATTCTTCTTTTTACCCCCAGTTCTTAATTTTCTTAATTTGTGGTTACATTACTAAATCACATATCATAGATGGCTCTGTCCGTCATTAATTTGCAGCGTTGTACGGAACAGTTCGTGTGCGAGTGCGACTCACAGTTGACCAGTGTTTTTTGATATCTCCACGCTTAAGAGTTTTTATTTTAGTATCGAGCAGTCTAAAATGCATTAGCAAACCATTAACACGGGTCTATTCGTAGTACGTTACAAGCAAACGTAGTTTGGCTCTCACTAACCCCCTACCCAAAAAGAGGGGTGTTATAAGTTTGACGTGTGTATCTGTGTATCTGTCTGTGGCATCGTAGCTCCTAAACTAATGAACCGATTTTAACTTAGTTGTTTTTGTTTGAAAGGTGGCTCTTGATCGAGACTGTTCTTAGCTATAATCCAAGAAAATCGGTTCAGCCGTTTGAAAGTTATCAGCTCTTTTCTAGTTACTGTAACCTTCACTTGTCGGGGGTGTTATAATTTTTTAATTTACACTTGTTTGTAAGTATGTATATTAATTGATCAAATTCGATGAAATTTTGTAAATACGTTAGAGGAACTTCTCTATCCGTAGTTTTTCGGATTTCCGTGAAAGTATTTTGTTATAAAGTTACACAGGCTCAATGATTTACCTACATACAAATCATTAAACCTGTGTAACCACATACAAAAACATTGTTATTAGAATGAGTCTACAACATTGTAATAAAAATAAAAAATAAACAATTAAACTTTTACAAGTATTTTTGTATCTAGTTTGATTGGTTAATATTCAAATGAGAATGAAATTACGTTTGTACGGAGCGAGTAACGGAGAGACCATTTTACGTGTTCACGAAACCTGGGAACCGTCAAGTTTGATGTATAGCACCAGACATCGCTTATGAAGAATTAACAGGGCTCTCTCCGTCACTTACTCCATACAATCGTAGTTCCAATTTCATTTGAATATTAAGCAACCAAAGTCTATGAAATTTTGCAGACATATTCTAGAAACTAATATCTGTGCCTGTGGTGTTTTAGATTTTTCTAAAAATATGTAGTTTTAAAATTACAGGGGCTCAAAGATTTGTATGTGAATTTTTAAGACCGCGTGCCTTTGAAACCGAATATTTTAACAGAAATCTGGAAAACCACAGGCATAGATATTAGTTTCTAGAATATGTCTGCAAAATTTCATGGACTTTGGTTGATTAATATTCAAATGAAATTGGAACTACGTTTGTATGGAGTGAGTGACGGAGAGACTCCTCTTAAGACGCATTTACACAGGCGTCTGCTTTCTTATGTAACGATGCGGAACGTTAACGTATGATCGATTTGTGCTGCTCCGTGCACTGCAATAATTCACAAGTTTCACTTACGCCGCGTTCCCACTATGTCGTCACCGTAATTTATCGCTGTTGTTTTGTATGAAAGAGTCGTGGACGACAGTAAGTCGTGCCGTCGTATATGTGAACACCTCCATTTAACTAGTGGTTCGCCCCAAACTAAAACCTCACGGTGTCCCATAATTCCCATAAGATAATTTTTTTTTTTAATTATATACTGTGATAGTTCACTCTTAACATTAGACGCAAAACGAGCTAAAGAGTTACTGGAGATGCTTCGTCGAAGACTTTCGCCTGTTAAAATGCTGAGAGCAATAGTGCAAGAAGTTCGCTTCAATATTGTTTATTGTGAAGTTATGTTAAAAATACTGATGCCCATTAAAAATGAAACCTTGTTTCAGTATACATATTGTTTAAATTTGAAGTAATTACGTTCAATAATTCACAAGTTATAAGGCTGTGACAGACGGACGGACGGACAGACAGACATGTGCAATTTCACTCAAGTAGACCTCTAAGCTGCACGATTTTTTATCGTCACGCCAGTGCGAACGCGCCCTTACAACGTGTGCTGTGATGTCGAAACTGGTTAAGAGGCTATTTGCACACCTAAAATGTAAACAAGTAGCGTTTCGCTGAAATTATTAACTAAAAAAATCTTACTCTAGGAGATCTAAAGGACAGGGCAAATCGCATTGCTTACGCGTTTGTACCGCCGACCTTTCGGAATTCAATCCGCTCCTCAACCGTTGAGCTATCGAGGCTCAACGGATAATTCAACTAAAAAGCTAAAATATACCTAGTCTATTCTGAAGTTGTTTATGCCTAAAATTGAAACATGAATCATAGTTGTCTCAAGTCTCAACTGATTGAATAACCACTGCTCAACATATTTCGTCGGTGTTCCCACTAAAATAGATTAACAAGGGTTATTCAAGGGGTGACCAATAAATTCCTGAAAGGCCGGCAACGCATTGGCAGTTCTTCTGGTATTGCAAATGTTCATGGGCGGCGGCAATCAGGGCCCTATTTTATTCAAAATAATTTTATTCAATTAAACTTTTACAAGTGCTTTTGAATCGTCAAAATAATCTACCACTGGTTCGAAATGCCGTTCCTACCGTCAAGAACCAGCAAGAAACTCAGCAACTGAAACTTCAACCCTTTTTTATAAAACCCGACAAGTCTACAATTTGTAAGATTTTCATTGTTACTTGTAAATTTTTATGAAACGCAGAAATGCAACAATTTGACAAACTTTTTGGTGACTCAAAATGGTTCACGACCACTGAGGTTTTTGGCTCTATCATTTGTATGGGGTTACGTAACAGAGAGAGCGATATACTAACTTCTTTCCGTAGATAAGAGTATAGTAAAATAAATAAGCAAATCCTGTCTGGTTTAAATACCGGGAACATGCCAGCACGAAGCACATTGCCACTAACCCTGAACGTTTGTTGTATCTTGCTATAGCTATAAAGTAGTTTAATTGTGAGCATTGCTTTATAACAAAGCATAATAAATCTAGACATACATCACAGACCTACCTACCTGTCCTGCCTACTCGTATACACCGTTTTTAGACCCGCCAAATGAATCGGTAGTACAATTCGTTCACCTTGAGATAGCAGAAGTTTTTGTTTGTAAAACGAAACTCAGAGAATGCTTCGATGATTTTGTTAAAGGGTCAGATTTCAAAGCATTGTTGAATTCATTGATGTAGGAATTAAACTGGCTTACTACTTTAAAAATTTAATAAAAACTGGATGGATTAGGGCTTGCTACATTCGCGACAATATCTTCGAGATATTAAATGACAATTTTATAAACATCTAGGCCCTTGCTGATAAAAAATTTAACACACTGCTTACATATTATTAGGTACATACCATATAAAATACTTCAGTCAAAACCATGTATAATCATGATTTTAGCCAGAGGACTTCCTCAGGCCTTTACCTATGAGTCACACTATATCCGGTCCTCAGCCTTCCTCATCCAGACACTTCTCTCTATAGCGATAGTCCATCTTGCGGGAGACTGCCCCACACCACGGTTACTCGTTTATGGTCTCCAGTCACCACTTTCCACTCAAGGACCCATGTAAATTGCATTGTTATGTTTATTATAGTTCTAAGGCCTTGATTAGTTAAGGAAGCGAATTTCACGCTCGCTACGCTCATGGTATAGGACTGTGATGATTTCTTAGTTACCTTGCTGCGTTCATGATGCGGTATATGTTGCGCGAGGAGTCCTAGACGAAAGACGCCGGTATCCACGGCGTCTCGTCTTGAACTCTATACTGCATATGACAATGTTTACCTCAGTGCCTTCTACGCTGATGATGCAGTAAGGTGGCGCGAGGAGGCCTTTTTTTAATTTACAGACTATTGCTTGGGTGCAATCAGACCTGCTAGCAAGTGATGTTACAGCCTAAGAAGCGGTTGCCTAGAAGTTGCCCATTCACTCTTGACTTGAAGGTACCCATATTAAAAGTAGAAGGGAAAACTGATGCCGGAAGGATGCAGGAATCGTAGAACAAAGGCACAGACAACGCAGCCGAACTGGCTGACATCCACGAGCGCTTCGTCTTGAGCTGTATACTGCATATGACAGTGTTTACCTCGGTACCTTCTACGCTGATGATGCAGTAAGGTACAGACTAGCGCTTGGCTGCAATCAGAGCTGCTAGCAAGTGATGATGCAGCCTAAGAAGCGCTTGCCTAGAAGTTACCTTGGTGCCTTCGACGCTGATGATGCGGTACAGGTTGCGCGAGGAGTCGTAGAAGAAGGACACCGACACCGCAGCCGAACTAGCTGACATCCACGAGCGCTTCGTCTTGGGGTCTATGTGAAACACGTGCGCCTTGCACGTGAAAATCGGCTGCTCTCTGTAACAGATAACATTTTAAAGTAAAATACACGGCTGATACGTGGACCATAAATTGTCCGGAGAAATAGACGCACCAGAGGTGGGTGGTGGAGACACTAATGAATAAGCTGGATGAATACAAAGTACATAATTCGAGGTTTGTGTAACCCGAATAATAAATAGATTGTGTATCCCAGAAATACTTAGATTGAGATCTATAGAGCGTACTTTAACTTTGCTTAGACTTAAATTTCGGTTAACACGGGATAAATTTATGTCAGCGATATAACGGTGTCTCATTTTAACACTTTTAAATCTAAGCAAAGTCAAAGTACTCTCTATAGATCTCGACCTTAGTGTACTTAGTATAGGGATTTCACTGGTCTAAAAGTGTGTCTATCCTTGTCACAATATTCTCTGCGAGAAGAAACGAGGCTAATTTTGTATGTGTCGATTTAGTTCTGATTAAGTTTAGTTTAATGATGATAATCCAACTAAGCGCTATTGTCATTGAAACGTGTCGAAACCTCCGACACATGCTAAGCTTTTATCATTTAAATTGTATGTGAAGTAGGTCATAAGTGAATAGAGTTGTTCATAATGACATTTCCTGTACATACAAATAACTATTGTTACACACATGACTATTTACATAATAAATGTTATTGTTAAACGTCTGCATATTATGTATTAATATATGTATTATAAATATAATACCTTTGCACGTATATTTGCATACAATTTATTAAATAACTATTGTTAATAAACCAACTTACACATCTAATTAATTTTTTTCTTGTCATGCCATGCCTACTGGATGTATTTCCGAAGAGAACAGCCAGACTGAATCTTTTCATATAAAAATGAACAACAGTGAAATGTTATACATAATTCTATTCTATTTTTAACCCCCGACCCAAAAAGAGGGGTGTTATAAGTTTGACGTGTGTATCTGTGTATCTGTGTGTCTGTGTATCTGTGTATCTGTGTATCTGTGTATCTGTGTGTCTGTGTATCTGTGTATCTGTGTATCTGTCTGTGGCATCATAGCGCCTAAACGAATGAACCATGAATGAACCGATTTTAATTTAGTTTTTTTTGTGTGAAAGGTGGCTTGATCGAGAGTGTTCTTAGCTATAATCCAAAAAGATTGGTTCAGCCGTTTAAGAGTTATCAGCTCTTTTCTAGTTTTCTTGTTGAAAAGAAGGTTAGATAACCGTTAGGTTCTTAATATTATGTCAATTGACAAATGTCAAGCTGTCAAGATGGACGTTGCCTAAATACATAATTATTTATTTGAAAATGATGTTTTGGAAAACTCAAATACTTTGGATCGTCGGGGGTGTTATAAATTTTTAATTTACACTTGTGATCCTAAGACTCCATGGCCCCAGGGTCTTTACAATAAACGGAACAAAATGAACTTAACTCTCGTTGAGAGAGGCCTAATTGCGCCACATAGGTAGGTTTGTGGTCTATTGATAAATTGTACCTACCTAAATTACGATTGCTGGAAGTGCCTATTGCCAACTAGCGACCCGCCCCGGATTCGCACGGGTGCTATAAAGTGAAATATAGCCTATATATATTCACTCAGGAAGAATGTAGCTTTCTATTGGTGAAAGAGTTTTCAAAACCGTTCATTTCCAGAAATTACTTCCTCTACTCTTAAAACTTACGTGTAATTGTAGTGTAATGTGTAGAAGTGTAAATTAAACTACACGTCTGGCTAAACTAAGTCTTTGTTTAGATTTTTTCTATTTTTTTGACAGGCTAACTCTTGACTGCGATCTCATCTGGTGGTACAGTAGGGCGGTAACTAGCCACGGCCGAAGCCACACCAGACCAGAGCTGAACCAATTTAGAAATTGTACTTAAATTCCCATATTAATAAATTAAACAGTTACAGCCTAGTGGTTGACGTTGGCCTTCTCTTCGCGGGGCCCAGGGTTCGATTCCAAGCACACACCTCTAACTTTTCAGAATATTGTTTGCTTTAAGAATGAAGGAAAACATTGTTAGGAAATCCGCCTGCTTGAGAGTTCTCCGTAACATTCTCGAAGACTGCAAACCACCACATGGCCAGTGTGGTGGACTTTGGCCTAAGGCTTTCTCATTCTGAGAAGAGATGGAATGAAAATGAGGTATGAAACTAGAGGATGCCCGCGCCTTCACCCGCGTGGATTTCGTTTTTAAATCCCATAAGAACTCTTTGATTTTCCGGGATAAAAAGTAGCCTATGTCCTTACCCGGGATGTATCCCAAGTCTGTACCAAATTTCATTAAAATCGATTCAGCGGTTTTTCAGCGGCTGGGCCGTGAAAACGTAGCAGACGGACAGACAGACAGATGGACAGACAGACACACTTTCGCATTTATAATATTACGTATGGATGGATTGACCCTGCCAGGAATCGAACCCAAGAACTCGCGCTCTTAACACCATAGAGCTCAACCTAGCGCCAGGAAAGTCGCCAAATGAATTTTCGTGATAGCTGTATTTCAGGGTACACCTAGTTAAGATATGACAGATTTTAAAAGCATTTCAATAGTGAATAGATGTAGGTTCTTTCATGTAACCTCCCTCGGGCGATTCTTTCATACCTAGTTTAAAAAAACTCATTTATTTACTTTAAATGTTTACCTTAAAGAGAAAAGGCATTCATTTATCAAACTAGAAATCATGAATGCTAAGCGAATTTATTTAGGGATGGATAATGTATAAGTTTGTTCATCCCAAATAGTACTAACTTATCCTATCCATGAAAGTTTAAGGCTGAGATATTTTTTTTAATTTAGATACAAGCAACTTGACTGCAATTTCCCCTAGTGGTAAGTGATGATGCAGTCTAAAATGGAAGCGGGCTAACCTGGAAGGGGTATGGCAGTTTTCATTAAACACATACCCCTTTGGTTTCTACATAGCATCTTACTGGACCAGCAGTGGGCATCATTCAATTGATGATAATGATGAAATTCCTATATTAACCTTAAATATTCATGGTAATAACATCAAAGTGTTCTCAACTTTAGTGGAATGGTCATAAACCTCATAGCTAGAATTTTATTTATAAAAAAAGAAAACGAATAACTGAAACTTACGATTTCTTCATATGCTTTTCCATTGTTAACACGGATTAGATCTATCTTACACTACTTTAAAAATACTGCATTTGTCATCTTCAAAACTCTTCATAATATTGAAAAGAACATACCAAGGAGATAATGTCAAACAAATCTAATCCCTATACTGATAATCTGAGAGTTTAAATCTCCTTGGCAAATAATTGAAAGGGCATCTTATATCATGATAGGAATTTGGAGAGACTTCGCAATAGAATTTGTTGATAAGATTTGAGATAAAATATTGAATTTGTTAAGAGATTTTATTTTGGAGAGCAATTTTAGGTGGTTTCTTCTGACCCATATTTAAACTTCTTTATTTTGAACCTGCAAAAGCATAGCAGTGCCAACAGCACACCATATAAACAAAAGGAGATTAGGTAATTACTTATTGGGTACCTATTTTATTATTTGATGAATATTTTTCAGTTTCATACTATACATAAGTAAATAACTACTATAAATAATAAAATTCATAAGAATAAGAATAAGAATAAGAAGTGTTTATTTGCTAGAATATGGTATAATATACAAGTACATTGGTCTTAAACATTATGTGGAACCGCATATTCTGCCAAGCATGGCGTGCAAAATTTATTGAATTTATTTATTGTAACAAACATGTCAAATTATTACTAATTATTGCATTCACTATTTAAAATTTGTCATTCAAAAATTCATTAACATCATAATAACCTTTGTTTAATAAAAATTTAAATAAATAACATCTAAAAGAAGTAAGGCTCATTGCATAACTGTGTGACGGTAGATGGTTATGGATACGTATTGCCGCACAGTACACATTCTTTGTATATAAAGCCAATCGTTGTGCTGGTATACAAATTTTATTTTTATGTCTACTGCTCGGTTTTATTTCTGTCTTTAGTTTAAAGTATTGGGGATATTTACGGACAAATATGCAAACTTCATAAATATATAAACATGGGAGAGGCAATATTTTAAGTTTTTTGAATAAAGGCTTACAACTGTCAGTAAAATCAGCATTACAAATAGACCTAATACAACGTTTTTGCGCCTTAAAAGCTTCTTGTGCATTGGTGGAATTTCCCCAAAGTATTATTCCATATCTTAACAAAGATGAGGCATATCCATGGTAGGCCAACAGTGATGCCTCAACTGAAACTATTTGTCGAATACGACCCAAAGCATAGACATACTTATGTAATTTTGTGCATAAATTCTGAATATGTGCCTTCCAATTACAATACTTATCTATAGTAATTCCCAAAAAAACAATGTCATCTATTTCTTCAATCCTCACATCATTAAATTTAATATCAAGGTTTTGTGTTTTAGTTTTATATGTTTGAAATTGCATTATATTAGTCTTAGATATATTTACTTTTAAATTATTTATATTAAGCCAGTCTACCACATCCATTAGTGCGCCTTGTACTTCACTCTTTATATTTTGACGTTGTTTAGATTTAATTAATAGGGTAGTATCGTCAGCGAAAAGTATGCATTCGTGTTTTATAATGTCAGGGAGATCGTTTATATAAAGAAGGAAAAGTAACGGCCCTAGTACACTACCCTGCGGTACTCCGAAGATATTTTCCCTGTAGCATGAACGAAATAATGTTTTATTATTTCCCACAAAGCTACAGATTTCAACACATTGTTTTCTATCCTTTAAATATGATTTAAACCAATCTTGGGCTTGTCCTCGTATTCCGTAGCGTTCTAATTTATTGAGTAAAATATCATGGTCGACATAGTCAAATGCTTTACTCATATCAAGGTAAATTGCTATAGGAGCTACACCTGTATTAAGACTTTCTGTTACTTTTTTAACTAATTCAAAGCACGCAAGAGTTGTTGAACTATTCTTTCTGAACCCGAACTGTTCGGGTTTTAAAATATTACAAGAGGAAAGGAAGCTATGCAACTTATTAAACATGACTCTTTCTAAAATTTTAGATAATATAGGCACTAAAGTGACTGGTCGATAGTTACTTATGTCCTTTTTATCTCCCTTTTTGTAAAGTGGTTTGACTATTGAGAATTTCAGTCGTGTAGGATAATGCCCTTGGACAAGTGTCAAATTTACAATGTGGCATAACGGAGAAGCTAGTACCAGAGCAGCGTCCTTCAAAACCCTAGTGCTGATATTGTCATATCCGGTAGATGCCGTATTCTTTAATGATTTTATGATTTTATAAATATCTTGGGGATTAACAGGAGACAAAAATATAGTTTTAGAATTAAATGGTATTTCAACATTATGATTACCTTTATTTGATTTATTAGAACCATTTGTTAAATTAATATAAAAGTCATTGAATTTTTCACATATAATTTTTGGTTTCGTGTATGTATTATTATTATATTTGATCTCTGATAAATTGTTATTATTATTATTTTTATAGTTGAAATTATCCTTAATTATTTGCCAAGCAGATTTACATATATTTTTAGATTTTTGAAGCTTACTGTGGTTAACTATTCGCTGAGCGTACACTATACATTTTTTTAATATCGAAGAATAATTACGATATTTAACTTTATTCATATTTTTTAACAGTTTAGACTTTGAAAGGTGATATTTTAGATAGAGACAACGTTTTTGTATACAACACCGTTTAATGGTCCTTGTCATCCATTTATGTTTAATGGCTTTATTTGATATTCTCACTGTGATAATTGGGAAGCATAAGTCGTAAAAAAGAATAACTAATTCATAAAATTTATTAAATGCTTTTTCTGTATCCTGTTCCTCGTAAATTTCGTTAAAAGTTAAAGATGACATGGCTTCTATGAATTTTTTAATATTTTCACTACCCAGATCTCTCCTCTTTTCATACCAAAAATCATTTACGTTACGTTTCTTGCCTTTAACCCTAACTGATGCAGTTATAACCTGTGCATGTTCGTGGTCAGAGAGGCCTAAACAAAATTGTTTCGCTACAACTGATAATAAATTACTGGCTATTAAATCAATACATGTCAATTTTCTAGTTGGTGTGGTAATGTGATTAACTAAGTTATAATTCGCTAAAATGGACAATAATTCTTTTGAGTATTTAGTTTGTTTCATTATATCCATATTCCAGTCACCGCACACAATTATTTGTTTTTTTATGCCTCTAGTAATTTTTTTTAGTAATTTATTAAGTTCTTGTATAAAAATATGAGCTGATGCTGTAGGTGTTCTATATATACAAATAATAATTAAATTATAGTCAATAAGTTCAACCGCGCAACTTTCAAATTCATAACTTTTGGAATTTGTTACAGAGACGGGCATAAAATTAATATTATTTCTTAAGAGAATGCAAGAGCCTCCTCTTTTTTCCATAGTGCGTGAAAATGAACTAGCTAGTTTATAATTAGTAATTTTAATATTTGATTCTGTTCCTTTTTTTAAGAATGTTTCTGTAAAGCATAGCACATCAATATCACCAGTATCTTTTTTAATATCACTTAATGCAAAATCAATATAGTCACGTTTTGACAGTAAACCAGCTATATTTTGATGAAAGACTGTTAATTTTACTTCATAGTCATTAGGGACGAAAAAACTGTGATGTATTTGGACTATGATTTTTATTTATTTGGGAAGGAGTTAAAGTATCATTTTTCAAGCTGGTGGTTTTGGGTGTAATGCTTATTTTGCCTTCTATCTCACCTTTGTTCCTTTCATTAATCTTATTAAAATAAAAAGGGATTGTGCCTTTTTTATAAGAAATACAAGATATTTTGGTACCTTTTACTAGTGAATTGGTTTTATTGCAATGATTAATATATACTTGAGTCAATGGTTGGTCAATAAAATTTTTTTTTGTAATGCAAATAGTCAATTTCAACATTTATTTTAAAACATAGCCACGACAGAAAGTCACTCTTAATATCATGTATTCTTGAAGAAGTATTGCAATCAGAAGGAGCAATAAAATAGCAATTGTCAAAATTTTTAAGTAGCTGTCGAATATTATAGTTCAAAAAATTTTCATTAAGATATGGATTACAAGCTACACCTACTACAAAAACTTTATATTTTTTCAACTTCGTCAATGCGTTACACAATTCTGAAATAACCAAAAAGGGATTTTTGTCATTTGAACCCACCCCAAGTATGAGCACATCACTCTCCCCCAAGTCATTTATCAAATTATCACAACTATTTAATATTTGCTTACACTGTGCATTAGGTTTTATAAGCGATGAAATATTATAAATGTCGTCCTTAATTTTCTGTCTAGTATTTCTTAGTCTCACCGATAGTCCTAATAATTGGTCATCACCCAAAATCCTTATTTTGCAGTTTTGTTTTGCACTTTGACTTTCATTGCACTTGTCTGTGTTCGTCTTTAGTGGAATCGTATCATTGGTTGGGTTGGTAAGTACTGTTGCTAAGTCGGGTACAAACTTGCTGTTTTCATAACTTTTATTAGTAGATAGCTTATTTTGTTGTACTTGTGCATCATAATTTTCCATAAAAGTAGGTGACATGTTGAATGGTGTTCTTAAATTTGCAGTCAATATATATCTCCGACGTTGAGGTGTTGAAAAACATTTATACATACTTTTTGCAGGACTTTTTGATAGAGTTTCTGTGAACTGTGCATATTTGCCTTTATTTTCAATTAATTTCTGCAGATTTTCATTTTCTATTTTTAATTTCATGACATCATTTTTTACCTCATGTAATTCCAATGTTAAATTTTCTAATTGGCTTTTCAAATACCTTATATCCTCCTCATTACAAGAAAAAGACTCCTCTGATGTTTTGTTTAAGATTGTTGGTTCATGTAAGCTATCTTGCGATGACACAGAAGCAAATGATAATTCTGACTCCGATCCGTACTGTTTCTGATGTTTTCGCACAGTTACATTATCCATTGTGATTATAGTTTATTCCATCCGATAATTAATAAACATAGGTTATTATATTTTGAATAATATGAGAGCACCAAAGCGTTAAAAACAATAAACAAAGTTCCTCAGTTGGTATTGACTTCAAGTTTCGAATGTTATGCGGCAAAATTGCAATGTCGCTATGTCCACAATACTCCGAGTAGGTTTGTCGTATCGTTGCACTTAGTCGAGTTACATTGTGTATTTTTCAATTTAATAGTAATTTTTGCACATTATTACAAGCGGAAATGTTACATTAACGCTTTATTTCTGTGGTTTATTTTAATACAATCGTGTTTTTGAATGTTTTTGTTGATTTCACTGAACAAATTAATAGTTATTCCGTTAGTTTGCGGATGACATGTCCGATGATATTGTTTTCGTCACTATTAAACATTTTCACTCATTATTGGGCTTCACAAACACTATCTATGATAAATATAACTAATTATTATTGCACTGCGTTATAAAACTTGATAAATTGCGACTTTAAATCATATTTATTTAATAAAAATACGGATAGAATACTGCTCAGCCAACCAGTGTTGCCAGTGATATGAGCAATATGTACATATTATAATTAACTATACATGATATACTTATAACTAGATGATTCCTGCGACTCCATTTACATTGCTTAAGGTTTTGAGAAAATCTCCCTTTGATATTCCAGAATAAAAATTAGTCTATGTTCGTCTCCCAGATGCAAGCTATATAATATACTTAATTTGGTAAAAATTGGTAAGCAGATGGGCTGTCAAAAGGTAATAAACTAAAATACAGACACTTTTGCATTTATGCAGATTTTATAGTATTAGTATGGTTAATCTAGCACATAAGTCATGAGACATTTTCAAAGTTCTGCAAGTATTTAAAAAAGTAAGTATTTAAAATATTTTTTTGCTTCAATAAAATGTCATTGTGTAAATAACAGTTACTAAGGTCACTGAGCAGGTTTTGTATACAATTTGCCTGCCTTGATTTAAACCCTACACAACTTGTTATACAACAACAACCAACAAGGTTATTTTTAGGAAGGATTTAACACCTTCACACTATCTGTCTAATAGGATTATTACATAAATCGCTGAACAGATCTTAACAAAAGCCATAGAGATCACATGCATTTTTGTGATGGACATAACAAAGAATTATTAAGTAAATAGCGGGTACATACCACTACTAAGATATAGTCCCATTGTGACCAACAAAATCATTATAATTGTGGTATGTAACCATTATTTACATTATATCATGTTGTTAAACCACAAAATAAGCCTAAAATCTTTTTATTTCAGGAAAATAAAAGGATTCACCACAAGTCCAAACTAAGGAAGTAGCTGGCATTAGTTCTAATAAGTATTTTAAAGTGCTTTATTAAAAGTTAGAATAGAAAAATATCTGAACTTTAACATGTTATTATAAGTAACTAAGTACGTAATTTAAGTACTTTATTTTAGTTACCTACTAAAATGTATCTAGGCCTTCAAAACATCAACCAAGTCACATTTAAGTATTACTTATCGAATTAAATTCTCAAATAATTGCTTTTACATGTGTCAACTAGGCACATGACAACTGATAAGCCTTATCAGCTATGTCTCATTAGAATATAATATGTATATGAGATACTTGTGTCATTTGAAACAACAGATAAAAACAAGAAAAAAATTCTAACTACCCTCAAATACAAAAAAAATAGTTATATTTTCCAAATAAGTACAGTATAAATTATATCGTAAACAGCTACGTGGAGTCGAAAATATAATATATAGAGAAGCTATTTTCGCTTATATTTTGCTTTCAAGTTTCACCTGGCAAACAAAAATTCATTCAAGTATGAAAATATTTAAAAATAGCAACGACCCTTCGTCCCCCGACGACCTTAACGTCTAGGTAAGCGTTCAATCGAATGCAATCAATGATAAAATTGCAATCGCTTGAACGGGTTTACAAGCATTGCGAAATACCTATGTAGTATGTAGGTATCTGGTACTTTACAATTTATTTTCTGAATAAATTAAGCCAAAAAATAATTTTATGCACAAGTACGTTGCAGGCAAATTCTTCTCCGTGGGTAATATTTGCTATTTATAAAGAAAACCCCTAAAATATCGCATCGCATGGGTAAAATGCATCCCCTCCCTAAAATATCGAGGTTTAGGAAAACTGAATTTCCTTGTAAAAAGCGATGTACATAGCAGAAAGCATTATACGATATTGTAAATAAGAAATAAGACTGTAAAACTCACCCCATTGTTTCTTTTCCCACTGTCATTTAAACACAATAAATTAGAAAATATCCTACTTCATAATTCCGATTTTTTTCAACACAGCTGTCAAGCAGCGGTTTCACCATAAACTAAAGAGCTAAGTGATGTTGCCATTATCAATAATATCAGTCTGGTCATCTGGGGTTCTTCTATTCTCTATTACCACATTACATTGTCAATTTTTAAAAAGATAGATAAGTTGTTTCTTTAATTATTATTAAAAATTTATCTTTATGTACAATTAAATAGGTACTCACTGTCTGATAATAACTTAAATATGGTGCTGCCAGCACGCTGCCATCTGTTGTCATTAAGCGAATTAATATATTTTTTCTATTGGACACTAGATGGCGCTAAAATTATAGTGTGGCTACTGATCACTAGATGTCACTAATTTATAAGTAATTACTTGAATGATTGTCTCTATGAGTAGGTACTTAAAACAGTTTAGTTTCAAAAATAAGTATTATGTAGGTTAGAAGAACGAAAAGTTACTAATGCTATTTAAGTATCATTCGAAAATATTCCTGGATGCTTGAGAATTTAAACGGAGATTGACGCATATTCTACGCTAGATAGAAAAGGTATGCGTCAAACTCTATAATATGAGTTCTTATCTTTTTTAACCCCCGACCCAAAAAGTGTGGTGTTATAAGTTTGACGTGCGTATCTGTGTATCTGTGTATCTGTCTGTGGCATCGTAGCGCCTAAACGAATGAACCGATTTTAATTTAGTTTTTTTTTGTTTGAAAGGTGGCTTGATCGAGAGTGTTCTTAGCTATCATCCAAGAAAATCGGTTCAGCCGTTTGAAAGTTATCAGGTTTTTTCTAGTTACTGTAACCTTCACTTGTCGGGGCTGTTATAAATTTTTTATTTACACTTGTTTTCTCTAGAAAATGCCCTGATATAGGTTGGTAGGTAGGTAGGTAGGTAGGTAGGTACCTATTTTATATTTTCAGGTTCCAAATATTAGGTATATTTTGGCTGAAAAATCTGGGCCCGAATAATTATTATAAGAGAATGCAAATGTCCCTAAAGTAGAGCGTGTTGGTAGACCTACCTACTTACTTATTTAGTGAGAGTGAAAGTTTTTGTTGCTGGTGTTCGGTTGTTACATAAAAAAAATGCCGTAGATCTTGTACGATTTATTATTGCCCATGCTATCTTAATCTAGCTTGTATTTGTACTGTCACATGAGTAGAGTCATGGTACTATTCCATGTCATGGTGCTATTCCATT
Organism: Maniola jurtina; assembly: GCF_905333055.1. Lineage (NCBI taxonomy): Eukaryota > Metazoa > Arthropoda > Insecta > Lepidoptera > Nymphalidae > Maniola > Maniola jurtina. Next base: position 1,447,879 of record NC_060033.1, on the reverse strand, counting down.
AGGCTTCTCTTCTTCTTCTTTTCTTGTTTGGGGACTTTTTGTAGAGCCAGCCAATGCACTTCACCAGTGTTGAGTAGCTTGCAAGCACAGTTGTCTAAAGCTTGCTATTCGCACAACGCACACCTCCCGCAAACCCTTGACCCTAAATTCCCTGTAATATGTATAGGCAAGCCGGGACAATTTCCTATATTGTCCCTGTAACAGGCTGTCAGGAGCGCAAGACCTTCCTAGCTCCTTAGATCTCCGTCATACGGCGGTGTAGCGCGATTGGAGCAATTTGAGGCTTATTGCGCTTATTTGCTGCAATCACATTAAGCCGGAGATGATGCTGCCTAAGGCGAAGCGCACCTGCCTAGAAGGTGCCTATTAACTCTATTACTTAATTTTTTATATTTTCCTAAGGGGTTTTCGATAATACTAGCGCCATTCTGAACATACGTGTGTTCCGCGGGATGCGTACTCCCACATTCAAGACACATACTTCTCTCTAACAAACAGATCACTTATTTATCTATGCTTTAACGACCAGAAGAAGGTGGCGGGGAGCGGGTGGATGAGGAAGGCGGAGGACCGTGTTTGGTGGCGCGCTCTTGGAAAGGCCTACGTCCAGCAGTGGGCGCATACAGGCTGATGGAATGGAGTGGAATGGAACCAGAGTTCACACTGAACGGCAGGCATGTGTCACTGTTTAGAGAAAAATCCTAAATTGCCCCTTCCACCGTGCGACTCAGATTGCCCCTGCGACAAGCGATCCTTGTGAGCCAGGAACTAAAAAAAAAAGATTGATGAATTGAGAACCTCCTCCTTTTTTGAAGTCGGTTTATAAACGAAAATTGCTACTTTACAAGAATCTTTTTTACATTGTAATTTTTAACCTTGTATTTTTTACCAAATAAAGATATTATATAATTTTAATGGTTATATTAGTGAGCAATTCCACAAATTAAGAGGATTTTTTACCATTCCCGTACTTCCTGCTGTTTCTTTGTAAAATTAACATAATATGATTGAAATGTATAGTAGAATCATAAAAAATAAAAAACATAAATCAAGTAGGCAAAATAAATTGAACCATGTACCTACTCGTACCTATTCCTTAATCCATACTCCAGGGCGAAAGTGTACCTACCCGTCTGTCTATCTGCTAAATTTTCACAGTCCCTTCTGTAACCATTTTTAGGGTTCCTTACCTTAAAATTAAAAACGGAACCTACAGGTTGGAACATCCCGTACGAAAAAAAATTGAGTTCATGAACAAATAATTAATTAGTATTTTAAACTTTCAAAGCAAGACGGACAACAAAATGATCCTAAAAGAGTTCCTTTTTTCCTTTTGACGTACGGAACCCTAAAAAAGAAGCTTATTGCAAGTAATACATATAGATAATATACAATTCAATACATTTGAACATCTAGATTCGCAGCGTGAAGGAAAACAAAAATTGGCAGTGGCGGCCGCGGCTGGCAGGGAAAACCGCGGCAGGTAGGAAGTGCAATGCCACTTCACTTGACGTGTACGGATTGCTAAATTGTACAAATAATTGTTATTGTTCAATATTTTACTGCTTGTTTCCACAACGGAAACCCAGTGTATTGACTGGAGGATCAGAGAGGTTCAATTTCCTATCGGCATACCTAATCGCGTGAATTCGATAACAAAATTACTTACCTACCCGTATTTGTGGTTAGGTACATCACAAAAACAAATTAACATTTGTGTTCATGAACTAAATAATTAGTATTTTCAATTTTCAAAGACATTTCACCGCGTTTAATAGCCTCATCGGGTGACAGAAGGGCTGGCTCATTTTTTGCGCAACGGATCAGCCTGGCTGTCCAACGCGGAAATGCAGCCAGTATTCTTGGCACCATTCCACGCGGGCATGATTTGTATAGTAATTAGATAAGGCTAGCTTTAAGTTTTATTGTAATATTTTCAATAAAAAAAAAAAATTTTCAAAGTAAGATAACTACCAAGTGTAAGATACCAAGTGAGGTATCATTTGAAGGGGCTTTACCTGTACATTCTAAAGCAGTTTTTTTAAAATGATTTATCGTTCAAAATGATGAAAGAAATATCCAAGCACGGAACCCTCGGTGCAAGAGTCTGACTCGCACTTGGCCGGTTATTTTTATTTTATTTATCTACTTATATCAACAACTTCCATACAATTACTATGACTATAAAATACACAATAATGCACTCCAGTATGGTTGTCCATTGCAAGTGCACTCATGAACGAAAATAACCTAACATAGTCAATAGAATGCACATTTTTTTTTAATTTTGTTTTTTGTAACAACAGAAAGTACAACATTTTACTAATAAAACAGCTTTCTTGATTTAAGTTCACTTCCTCTTCATCCGTGCAAAGGAGGAGGTGAATTGTAGGTCAAGAACGCTTCGAAGTTGTCATCATTATTCATTTGGATATCTTCGGCAAAAAGATTATTGTTGTCGAAATAAGATGTTTATCGACAACGCTTCCTCATTTCCTCGCAGAATTCTGAATTGATGTTGATTGTCGACCTTTTACAAGCCTTGACACTAGATTCGTGATGCGAATAGGTAGATAAGTAGGTACCTACGTATCAACTATAAATTGATAGTATGCAGGCCCAAACGCCTCAAAAAATGCATTTAATAATATTATTATCGTCGTATAAGTTCTAACCCCACGCACCTACTTAGGTAGGTAGTCTTTAAGTAGGTACCTAACTTTACAGGAGAGTTCGCGGGGAGAGTAGGAGCAGGTAGGATACGGCCATTTTGTGGAGTTAATGATAGGTATTAACTGATTCTGAACGCAACTAAATTTTAGAGTTTTTGCATCTTTTTTTAGGGTTCCGTACCCAAAGGGTGCCAATCGGACCCTACTACTGACTGCTGCCCGCGTGAGAAAGAATCCGGACCGCGTGGCAAGTGGGGTTCTGCGTTTTCGTGCATGCCTGCCTCACAAAGGGGAGAAAGACACAAAGAGACAAGGACTGAGTTATACAACTTGTAGGGAGTCAAGAAAACGCCCTCGGGAACCACGCCAAGAGCTAGTAAGTACCTAAGCCGGGCTCTCCCGCGATTCGGCCCATATAACCGAGTGTTTAATAGGACGATGGGAGGTGGTGGGTTGTCCGTCCATCCATCCACCTGTCGGTCTGTCAGCGGGCTGTATCTCGTGAACCGTACCCTACCCGTAGAGAGTTGAAATTTTGCACAGAATGTGTATTTTCTATTATTGCTTTAAAAGAAGATGATTATCACAGCCGCTTCCAACTTCCTCGCTGATGATATCGACCTTTAGCGAGCCTTGACACTCGTCGTGATGTGAATACGATGAAATACAACAAATAGATTGTAATGCCTCTTGATGGAGCGCTTCATTCGATTGAAAATATTTGTAAAACTGTCTGACTGTCAGATTCCTATTGAGTAAGCAAATTGCTTTTATGCTGCGACCTCTATAATATTACAAGAATATTACATTGTAACTAAATAATTTGTAAATACATATCAAAAATATATTTAAAACACTATCATAAAAATTATAAAAATAAATGCCATACCATTACCTAGTATACTACGCAGTATATGGTCAGAGTAACCTTAGGACGTCCGCCTCCTAATAGGAAGTCGGCGGTTCGATCCCTGGCACGCTAACTTTTCGGAGTTATAACGGTGAAGGAATACATCGTGAGGAAACCTACATACCTTAGAGTTCTCCATAATGTTCTCAAAGATGTGTGAAGTCTGCCAATCCGCACGTGGCAGCGTGGTAGACTATTACCAAACCCTTCTCACTCTGAGAGGAGATCCGTGCTCTGTAGTGAGCCGGCGATGGTGTGATCATGATGATAATGACTAGATGGTCGTTCCGAACAAAAATCGTTTTCGATGAAGCTGTCGAAAGAACATGGAAGATGACGTTGGCCACAAAGCTACTCGACACTTATAGCGAAGTGCATTGTGCTGGGCTGGCACTACAAAAAGTCACCAAACAAGAAAAGAAGAGAAGAAGAAGGTGTTAGATAATGTCCGTAACGTTCCATCAAGCTGAGGTTAGGACCAATATCACACTAATATTATAAAGGAGAAAGTTTGTATGTGTGTGTGTGTGTGTGTGTGTGTGTGTGTGTATGTTTGTTACTCCTTCACGCAAAAACTACTGGACGGATTGGGCTGAAATTTAGAATGGAGATAGATTATACCTTGGATTAGCACATAGGCTCCTTTTTATCCCGGAAAATCAAAGAGTTCCCACGGGAATTTTAAAAAAACTACATCCACGCGAACGAAGTCGCGGGCATCAGCTAGTATGTTTGACAAGTAGGTACCTACCAGATGCAACGAAAGATTCTATTGCACTATGTATTCGGTACTACATAACAATATCTACCTACGTAATTATTCTGTAAATATTTTAAGTGTATCATATCGCTTCGTACGTAATTTTTACTTATAATCACATTTTTCGACATACCGGTCTGCCGCGAAAAATTATTAAATAATTATAATTAATCGAATGCACCAGTTCATCAGCTAATCGGTTAAACATCAGTCAGTGATCACTCAACCGTGGCAAATTATATAACAAGTTACAGTGCACGTAACAACCTGTAACAATTATTTGCGGTTAGTTATAAACTTGGGTTTTGACTGCAGGATATGAGACACATACACAGCGTGTTTGATAAATATCTCACCTACATAACACATGAAGGACAAAATGAGAACTCACTCGCCATTTCAATTTTGTGTCACTGTCAAAATTACGGTTATAGCACAAGTAAAGGGAAAAATCCGAAAACGGTGAATTTGTGGATGCATAATAGTTTTTGATTTATCGTGCAAAATTTCGAAAAAATACAAGAGTATGGAACCCTCGATGCGCGAGTTTGACTCGCACTTGACCGGTTAAGGCATTATAGTACCAAATATTGCCACATACTCATTCGATGTGTCAGCTAAGTGCTTGAGAAACGTTCAAAGTCAAGAGTGAATAGGCAACTTCTAGGCAAGCGCGCTCCATCTTAGGCTGCATCATCACTTGCTAGCAGGTCTGATTGCAGCCAAGCGCTTTGGCATAAGGTTGTATAATATAGCTGCATGGCGACTCCCTTACAGTTCTGTAGGTTCGTAAGTATGGATTACCTGGGAGAGATCACTCTAGTGATAGGGTCGCCCTTTGTTTAATTGTTTCATATATTCTGTCTTTGTAATTTTGTTACAATAAAGTTGTTTAAATAAAAAAATTAAGGGCTTTCCAGTTCACAAAAGTTTTTTAATAGTTCATCTCCGTGATCAGTTGTTTGCAGAGGTTATTAGGTACTTATTACATTAAGAGTTTTAAACAAATATACCGATAATAATAATAAACTGCCTTCGTCCATAAGGATATAGGTTTTTAAAAATTCCGCGGAAACTCTTTCATTTTCCGGGACAATTAGCCTAAAAGAAATTTCAGGGTATACCTATCTCCATTCAGAATCAAATTGGTTCAGTCATTGCGGCGTGAAGAAATATCAAACATCCGTACTTACATTAAGTAATTGTAATAATAAGCAAGATTACTATTACCCTACTCATTTAATAGCTCTAACGGTCATGCTTAGTTAAAAGATTAGAAACAAATCGCAGAAATATTAGTAGGTACTTAGGAAGGCACTTATTGAATGTTTACAAACTTCTACATTCTCTTTAATCATAATATTATTACTATGATATAGAACATAAAATAAACCATAAAACTAATCATACTTTGTCGGGCTTCTCTACTTATCTATGAGAAGATACCTACTTAGGTTTTTATCAATAGGTCACAACTTTATGAATACTAAAACTAAGTTAATCTATCACTGAACTTAGAGCCACATAACAATAATTTATTATATTTATTAGCGATTAAAAAAGGCTGTAATAGCCTAGTGAGAACCGTAACTTTGTAACCTGTAACTTTTCGGAGCTATGTGCGTTTTAAGCAAATAAATATCACTAACTTTAACGGTGAAGGAAAACGTCCTGAGAAACCTGAACACTATCTTCACGGGTCGCTATCATAATATAATTTTAATTTGTATAAAATGAATCCAATCCTTAAAAAAAACATTTTACCCTAAAGAACTTAAGTCAATTAATATTTGGACTATTACGTATCACTTATAGGTATCTAAGTACTTATATTTCATTGATATACTATATAATATTATATAGACATAATGAGCAGTAGGTAAAGAGGATATCGAGTGAAACTAAAAACAAGTCTCGAAATCAAATTTTTACGGACCTTAATTACGTTTTACGTAATTTAAATGTGTGTAGCAAATTACCTTACATAATTGGTCTTACATAAAAAAATAACGGCTTTGTTGATACAATGTAACAAAAGTGCGATCTAAATAGATTTATACTCGCTTTTAGGATTCCGTACCCAAACGGTGTCAATGGGACTCTACCACAAGGCCTTCGCAGTCTGTCCGTCTCTCTGTCAGCGGGCAGTATCTCATGAACCGATGGTAATAGATAGAGGCTTGATTTTTTTATACAATGTGTATTTCTATTACCGCTATAACAATAAATAATAAAAATTTCAAAATGGTCACCATAAAAGAGTGTTATTTCTTGTACGATGCTGTGGAACCCTTCGACTGCGAGCCGTTTCGCACTTTGCCGATTTTTTTGCGCGTTGTGTATAAACCGAATTGTTGTATTAGATTAGATGTTTACATCATAATGGAATACTTTGTTTCGTCTTATTTTGTGTTTTTAGGCGCAACTAGGCCTGAGGCCCATTCAGATGAAGCAATTTGCCACTTTTACTCTCCCTTTGCATGGCTTAAGAGGGCTCTCTCCGTCACTCGTTTCATACAATCGTAGTTCCAATTTCATTTGAATATTTAGCAACCAAAGTCCATGAAATTTTGCAAACATATTCTAGAAACTAATATCTGTGTCTGTGGTTTTCCAGATTTCTGTTAAAATATTCGGTTTCAAAGTTACGCGGTCTTAAAAATTTTCATACAAATCTTTGAGCCCCTGTAATTTTAAAACTACATATTTTTAGAAAAATCTAAAACACCTCAGACACAGATATTAGTTTCTAGAATATGTCTGCAAAATTTCATGGACTTTGGTTGCTTAATATTCAAATGATATTGGAATTACGATTGTATGAAACGAGTGACGGAGAGAGCCATGTTAAGGCTCTTTACGCACTGCACGCGATCTAAATCCGAGAAAATTCCGGAGGAATCCGGATTAGATTTTACGCTGCATCCATTTCAACGGATGTTGCTTGCGTATTCTTACACACTGATGGTCATTCATTCCGGCTCTGATAAGGATCAGAATAGGAATAGAAAGATTTTTTTATTCAAACACACTTTTAAAAGTACATAGATGCACCTAAGTGTTTTTACTTGTATTGTATCACTATATTACCTACGAATAAAGAAATACAGGAAGATTTAATTTAGTACAATATTCCAAGCTTGTGAAAATTGTACACGCAACATTAACAATCAGTTTTGTAGGTTATAAGCTAGTTTGTAAGTTTATTGTAATAAGTAGTTATAATGATATAAATAATAATACAAGTGTAAATTAAAAATTTATAACACCCCCGACTATCCAAAGTATTTGAGTTTTCCAAAACATCATTTTCAAATAAATAATTATGTATTTAGGCAACGTCCATCTTGACAGCTTGACATTTGTCTATTGACATAATATTATGAACCTAACGGTTATCTAACCTTCTTTTCTACAAGAAAACTAGAAAAGAGCTGATAACTCTTAAACGGCTGAACCAATTTTTTTAGGTTATAGCTAAGAACACTCTCGATCAAGCCACCTTTCAAACAAAAAAAACTAAATTAAAATCGGTTCATTCGTTTAGGCGCTACGATGCCACAGACAGATACACAGATACACAGATACACAGATACACAGATACACAGATACACAGATACACAGACACACAGATACACACGTCAAACTTATAACACCCCTCTTTTTGGGTCGGGGGTTAAAAACTAAAATAAAACAGCTTCAGACTTTGCCAACGCTTGATTCCTAAAGACAAAACTAATTGGCAGACACTTCAAGTTGGTTTTAACAGGTTGCAGAGGTCAAATAATACTTAGATGTATTATTGCAATCGATTGAAAACTGCCTAGGGGTATTTGGGTCAAGTTTAAAAAAAAGTTGTCTGTATCTACTCTAAGCTGTCTCACATCAATAAATCATTGTAGGCAGGTACCTACGAAGTTAACTACTATTCCCTATCATAATATCGATTTATCGAATATCGATTATAGAATAAAATACCGAATAATTTTCTGAATAAAATTTAATCAATTCACACTATTATTATACGATAAGATACATAATTCTATACTTACTTAGTGAGCATTTACATATTAAACGAATGTCAGCCGTCTACTGTGAGAACCTAGGTTCATTGTGAGCCTCAAGGGTTGCATTTTTAGGATTTTATATCCGAAGGATACCAACGGACCCTATTACCTAAAAACTATAGGTGTAATATAATAAAAATACTTCAATAAATAATAAAACTAGCATATAAATTAAAAAAGCGAAAAAGGACGCTGACTGGTTAACAATACGGTAGGTGTGAACGCGCGCTTATACTTACATTATCACATTTCCGTCGACCTTCAGCGAATACATACGGGTTACAATATGTTATGTATAGTTGAAGAAATTATGTACTTTCCTTGTATTTTCCATAATATACCTAAGTAGGTTTCCTTTTCTATTTTCCTATTCGACAACGCAACGTTGACCAAGTCAGTAACTAGATGGGTGACCGATTTTGGAGGTCCATTTTTTAATATAAAGAGAGAACAAACGAGCCTGGCTACCTCATGTTAAATAATTGAACCCATGAACATTTGCAGCACCAGAGGAACCGCCAATATGTATCTAACTAACTTTTTCAGGAATATTTTTTCATTGTACTGTACAAATACTTACGCGTGTAGGTACGTAAGGTATGACGTACGTGTAAGACACCCGCTAAGAAATGATTTTCGAAAATTTAACCTCTGAGGGTATGAAATAGGCGCTAAAAAAGGTGTTTGAAAATTCATCCCCATTGGGTGTAAAATAGGGATTCGAATTTTGTCACGGGCATATATATAGTTGTTCAATAGAATTACTAATGTACGGTCTGTTAACAACCAGGAATTCAAAAACACACCATTGTCTTTGCGAAAAATTAATCGATCCTTTCAGTCTTCATAAAAATAATTTGTTCTAGAAATCACTAAGATTGCACTCGATTGCATCAACCATAACGTTTTAAAGTCAGTTCTCTCGCAAATCAATAATTGATGCTTAGTTATAAATTATGTATCGGATTTCGAGTAAATGGTTAATGATCAGAAATAAAAATAATCTGTCAGCTATAAGGTTGCAACAACGATTAAGTACTTGGGTATAGAATTGAAAAGGCAATTGTTTTGATTAACTTTTGTCTGTTGAACTGTATAATAAATGTTTTGGAGGCTTTTAGCAGAAAGGTTACTAAAGGAAACGGTTTCCGCATGTTAAAACGGAAGGGGAATGATAATCTTGATGCACACTGTGGAATCAACTCCCATCGGCGGTGTTCCCATTAGATTACAATATGGGGTTATTCAAGGGGCGGACCAACAAATTCCTGAAACTCATTGCCGGTATTTCTGGTACTGCAAATGTTCATCGGCGGCGGTGATCACTTAATATCAGGTGACTCACCTTCTCGTTTTCCCGCTATTAATTTAAAAAAAACACAATGAATAACAGCTATTAAACAGCAGAAAGGCGGGCGCCTATTTTTTTTCTTACGTGCAGCGTTCCTGCCCGCCGGAGTCATCACTCCAACCATCCAAGCTCACTACAGAAGCCAAGTAGACCGCCCAGGTTGCCTAGGGTGTCCCGGAGAGAGGCTGAGGATCTCAAGTAGCGCTCGCGTTGATCTGCTACACCCTTGAAATACTAGCAGCTACCTAGCAGCACTTGCGTCGGTGTTTCATCTCCACGGAGGCCCTGCAAAGAGGGGTTTTGGGGACACCTATAACGAAAAGTTATAGGTGTTTAATATCTTTGATTATTTCTATACTTAGCAACTTTGATCGCATCGATTGAAATCAAAAAATTGCAGTAGGTACTAGGTAGGCAGATGTTATTTTTGGATACCTACTAAATAATTATAAGGGAAAACTGCTAAGTATAATCTCATTCAATCTAAAATTAGAGCCTCAATAGCTCAACCGGTAAAGGAGTGGACTGAAAACCGAAAGGTCGACGGTTCAAAGCCCGCCCGTTGCCCTAATTGTCGTACCTACTCCTAGCACAAGCCTGACGCTTAGTTGGAGAGGAAAGGGGAATATTAGTCATTTAACATGGCTAATATTCTTTATTAAAAGAAAAAAAAGAAAAGGGGGTAGGTAGGTACTCTACGTACCTATTGTGTCTAAAGTCTTCAGAATAATAGGAACTAAGAAAATTTGATAAAAATTCGATTGAAAATAAGCAGAAACTAACAAAAGCGTTATTTAATTTACGTAGACTTCAAAAATCTATCTAATATTATATTTAAAGTAGCTTATTATATTTCCGATTTGGTGTATTGAATCATAATTTCTCCACCATCTCATGGCCTATAATTTATTTCCTCTCGCACCTTATTGATAAAAAAGTCTACATATTAACGTCGCACATATTAAGCGCCGCTCCGTTTCAAGTTTTTTATTTATGAATAAAAAAAATATTTTAGTAATAAATTACCAAAAACCCGGTTAATTACGAAGATTACGAGAATCTAATGTTTCCGTAAACAAGTCCGTCGGTAATAGTTCCTTGTTGTGACAATGTTTGTAGCTTCTTGCCGTTTTTAGGGTTCCGTACTAAAATGGCATAACAGAAACTCCTATGGTGCGACTTGTCTGTAAAATCCAGACTTGGCCAGCTTGGTGGACTATGGCCAAACTCTTCTAGTTCTGAGAGGATATCCGTGCTCAATAGTGAGCCGGCGATGGGTGTCCATCCGTCACAGCATCTTATTTCAGCATCACTAATGCTATCGGTTTGAAATTCTAGATAATTTAAAATAATGCTTGACCAACTTTATGGCTAATGAAAAATTAAATTAAAAAAATTCAAAATAGGATCGCCAGATCTGTTAAGTGGATATCATATTATGAAAGAGCACATTCTAAAATAGATCAGAATTTTAAACGTGATGAAATATGTCTAAAAAGATATCGTTTTCCCAATTTTTCTAGGAAGTTTGCAAAATCTGTAAACAATAATAATAAGACAGATAGAGCTCTTTATAAATATAACATGTAAAATGAAATAAAACTGACAGATTTTCAGAAAATTATAGTTTTAAGAGGAAGCTTATTTTAACTAAATGGACTTTTCATTGTACGGAACTCTCAGCGGGTGAGTCTGACTCGCACTTGATTGATTTTATTTATCCTGGTTAGGTATGCTAATTTGTGTTTTTTCCGTTTTATTTTACATAACATTTTTTCCTTTTCCGTGAGCATTTTTATTGTTTTTCAATTGCCGGTAAACCATGTTTACTGTTTACTTTGCCCTACGTCTTTAAAATGATAATTTATATACTTATCATTTTCATTACATTACGCAGATACAGTCCAGTAAAATTATACATCTAGATTTAATTTTCAGTAGGTAATGGACACGGTATCGAAAATTCAATTTTTTACAAAATATCTAAATGACTTCAAGGTTTAGGTTTTAGAAAAAATCACGTGGAAACTCTGATTTTCCGGAAAAGTACCCTATGTCGTTTTCCAGGTCTTTAACTATACCCATGCAAAAAAACACGTCGATCCGTTGCTCCGTTGCGACGTGATTGAAGGACAAACCAACAAACAAACTTTTCCATTTATAATATGGGTAGTGATGTGAAAGGTGCCTGATTATGAACATAACATTTCCATATGAACAATAACATAACAGATTAGATTAATTTCCATATAGGGTTAAGGGTTATCAATATCATATTATAAGGCTCTTTATGCGCTACATCCGATCTTAATCCGAAGTTGCCGCATCGTAGCAGGGCTTACACATTTCGAATGCAGTGTGCAACTCAATAGCTCAACGGTTATAGGAGCGGACTGAAATCCGAAAGGTCGGCGGTTCAAACCCCACCCGTTGCATTATTGTCGTACCCACTCCTAGCACAAGCTTAACGCTTAGTTGGAGGGGAAAGGGGAATGTTAGTCATGATTAAAAATGGCTAATATTTCAAATATAAAAAAAAACCTCTTCATACCTACAAATAATGCATTTAGATTGCTGTTGTGGTTACCGCGAGGGACTGTAGTGCGAGTGGAATATTCACAAAAGCCAAGACTGATGACTTTCGTGCCATCATCCGTAAGAAGATGACCTCATTCCTACAGAATTCTGAGTGTCATTAGAGGTAGGATGGGCTGCCCAATATATTGAGTACCATAATATGTGGCAACTAAGCGCTTAGAGTTGCCACGGTAGGCGACTTTTTTATTTATTTAAATACCTACTTACCTATGGTAACTTCCTAATCCTTGGGTACGGATGGAATGTAGTGCGTAAAAACCATATAGACATATTTTCACGGATTCGGATCGGATGCAGTGCGTAATCGCCCCCCATACTTACAGCTCATTAGTTGCAAATATTATGATCGTTTGTTTATAGTTTATACATGCTACTTTCACTACATTAACTAGATGCTTCTGATCTGAGCTCTCCGAAAGATATCCAATTCTTCAACACCTCAATGTCTAAGACTTCAGGTATTAAAAATATGGCACTAACTTTTCACTTGCCAAATTTAGATATTTGACTACACATAAGCAGTTATACTTATTACAACCTACTTAGATCTAGATCCACATCACTTCATTAGATAGACGTTCAATAAATTAGTAGACCTTTTTATCAAGATATTGATGAGAACTGAAAAAATATTAGTATTAGATGCTGGCACACACAGGCTTTCTGTTTAGATTCACTGGGTACCTAGGAGGTGAATTCCTATCTTTCTCATGTGTTCCTTCTTCCACTTATGACAGAATATAATAAGTACTACCAAATATACCCCGAAAAAATATTCTACCTCTAAAATCTTAATCTTAGACTGCATCCATGACGTCATTGTTTCAAGTTGTTAAAAGTCAAGTGTGAAACAGTTAAAAATAATAATAAAAATACTATCGTTGTTCATTCACTAGAGCGATTTCAAATTTGGCGTTTTTTTCCGCGTATAAGCTCGCTTTTGTACGCGAGCGCTTTTTGTCACACGCATCGTACTACTAGATTATACACGCGGTTAGTGCCGGAAAAATAATTTAAACCTGAAGCGGTGTAAAGGTGGAAAGTCGGCGAATCCAAGAGCAAGGGTCGACTTATCGACCAATAGCGTGCACTCGCGCCGACTGATCAACCAATCGCGTGCATCCGCCGTTCGCCAGCCAATCACGTCATGTTCAAGTCATCTACTGGGCACTGTACAGACTGACCTACTAGTTTGAGCGAACACGCCGGAAAAGCGCTTGCATGCGCGCTCGGCTTAATTATGGAAGCGTGAAATGTTGGCGTATGTAAGCGTGTACCTAAACAATACACGCAGAAAAAACGCTAGGTCTGAAACCGCCATAAGTATAGGTATATTTTTAACCTGTGAAGCAACCCAACTGTCACACCGTGAGAATCGATCCGTCAAGGTGAGCCGGGGTCGGAAAGAACACACTTTCCACTCCCAAGGTCGGGCTTAATTAAAAAACAGCGTTCTACCAAAAACTTATATTTAAAAAACCATTATTACAATAGCGAGGAGGACGCAACAGATCCGAGTTTATTGTGCCAACTGCCGACTAAATTAACTTCGCCTACTCGGAAAAAAATAAAAGCGAATGACTTTTAATAGAAGCTATACAATAAAACTGCGAAAAAATACCCAAACAAAGGTTCAAATCTTTAGAGTGTTCAGTTAATATAAAAGTCAATATCTACTAAGAGATTAAAATCTGTAAAATATCTCTACGGAGTTGTCGGAAATAGGAAACAAGTTATAACTGTACCTAAATTGTTTTCTCTGGTTGTCTGCCATCACTTTTTGAGGAATGAGGATAAGTAATTACTACTTAGTATCCTTAAGATAAGTAACGCTCCCCAGCATTTTCAAGTTCAAGTTACAGGGGCTCAAAGATTTACATTACAAATATTTGAACCGGTGTAAAGAAACTACATATTTTTACGACAAGCAATAGACACAGAAAACGCTTTGCTTCCTAGAACGTGTCTACAAAATTGTGTTCCATTGTTTATCATTCAAATGAGAACCAAATTACGTTTGTATGGAAAGCGCTAAGATGACTTCTCTTAAGCTCTGGTGTCCTAGATAGGATAGCGCTTTATTTCGATTGAGTAGATATGCGTAGGCCCTAATATGTTAGTAAGTAAGAATAATTAGTAAAACATTAAGTAAACAAAATTTTATACTTTAAAATAACAAGTGTATTTAAATAAGAAAATAAATTGACAGTTTTTGATAGCTTCTATAAATAGAGTTAAAAGAAACGTAGCATTTCTAAACGAGTAACATCGCAAAACAGAAGAATAACACAGGAAATTAAAAGAATACATACAATATATTATTCTAATGTATGTATGTACATATTTACAGAAAAAAATGCCCATGAGTGGGAATAAACTTCAAAGTAAAAAAATTTGTAAGCATTTTTGTTTCTCAATGTCTGTAACAGTCTAAGTGAACGAAAGTAACACTCATAATATTATGTTTGAGACGGTAGAGAAAGAGAGGAGACCTCAGGGTCCCCTGTATTTCAGGATACAGGTTTTCCAAACTTATATCTGGGTTCCCGACAATGAATCGGTGACCTTAGCACTGACCTTAAAAACAATTAAGTACCTACAATGTGATAGGACTTTCGATTGACTGCCAACCAATAATACCTAAAAATATATAATTTTAAGTACTACAATAAAAACAAAATAAATAGAATAATTTTACACGGTTAATATTGTATAAATTCGGTGATAATTGATAACAACAGAACATTTTTGCGATGTAACTCGTGCAACTTTGTCTCTATACAAGAGTAGTACATAACTTAGTTAAGTGAAATAAAATAAAGTTAAGCTTAGAGCACATTTAGTAGTACAAAATTTACAATGATTTGTTTTGCTTATAACGAGATATAAATATATGTACAAAGATGTTCTTATTCAAGTGAAGGTGAAAGGAATGAACAAGTTAGCGAGAGGAAGGTGATTGAACGAAAAGGCAGTGTTAATTTCTGTCGATATTACTCCGTAATCATTCGAGGATACATCAAATAAATTGCAAGGTTTTATATACCTCGGTTTTACAGTATGCTCTTATCTATCCTTAACCGTGCAATGCCATGGTCATCTGGTAAAAATATAGTAGGTACAAATACTTAGTTCGCTCTTCGTACATGAGCCGATGTTTTTTTTTAATTTATATACTAGCGCTTGGCTGCAATCTAACCTGCAAGTAATGATGCAGCCTAAGATGGGGCGTGCTTACACAGAATATGCTTATTCACTCTTGACTTAAAGGTAGGTATCCATATTAAAAGTGGAGGGGAAAACTGATGCCGGAAGGGCGTTCCATACGAACGAGTCTACGTTATAGATATGACCCTGCCCAAGTACGCGGCGTCACCTGGATAAGGAACCCAACATTTTGTGTTTGAACATCGTTATTATACAAGCATACCCTATAAATTTCTTCAGAGCTGGGACATTTTTTCTGGTTTTGACACACAGGTATCTTGAGCATTTCAGTTTAAATGCTCAAGTGGTAGAGGGGTAACCTACCCTAACGTATAAGCATGTGTAGCATAGCTTCTATACAAGATCTTTTCTTTTCTTTTACACGGTTCTGCGCTAGAATAAGAGTTTGAAAGGCGGCTAGCTTAGCACCAAAAGCTTTGTGCGTTATGACATTATTTAAAACCGTAAGATGAATCTCCTGTTGCGAACTGAAAACTGAGGCGTTAAGCTACTCGCCTCTCCAAAAACCAAGTCACAGATATGTTACAATTTTTTTTTAAACAAGCTTCAGTATATTGCTTACTTATGTAAGTAAGAAACAAGCACGATATATCGATTATACAAGTGAAGAAATGTATCATTGCTATCGAGTAATAAAATACAAAAGAGATTGCTCGGAATGGATAGTACGCCTCTCACTCTTGCGCAACGCAATTAAAATCACAACAACTTAAAAATAGTATTAAAAAAACTTAAATAAATCATGACATGGCGCGACTGACTTAAATTACCTTAATTAATCTTATACAATGTAAAAGGACGGTTGGTCCGGCGCATTGTGGCATCCCATACGCAAAGTTCCGCGGCGGAACGAGCACGCTGCGTTGCACAGGTAGTACGTGTGCCGATATGCGTTTATCTCGGTTATGTAAACGTGGAACGGGCATCCATAGTTCGCAATCCAATTTACGCAACGTGCTGCGCTCTGCCTCCGAGCTCCGTCGCCCACATCTCCCGCCAGATCGAGTCTACAAACTTCGTGATGTCGATTTTGCTTTAGTTTTGAATTTTGTGCTCACAACTCTGACAACTCGGATGAAAACTCCCCACAGCGCGCGCCCTGCCCGCAATAAATACGCGGTAATAAATAATCACATTCTAATAAATTACAAACGTTACTAAACTAGACCTATCTAAATGAGCTTCGATCACAATCATCGACGAATCGATCGTCGACTTTATCAACTAGGTAACTACTATCTCCCAGTTCACTAACTCTCTACATGCATTCTTTTGTAATAAACTAAGAATTTAACACGCGAACACGAATCGTTTCCTCGTAGATTAAAAACCGGGTGGTCTGAACGTGAAAGGTAGTTATCCAACGTGATTAGAAAGGTGTCACGGTCGGCGGGCGCTTTCTAGCGCGAGTACAGCGCGAGGTCCGAGATCCTCCGCTGACGCGCGGCCGCGTGGAAGCCGCGCGTGCCGTCGGGCACCACGGGCGCGCGCGGCTCGAAGCGCGGCGTGCACGACACGCGCCGCCCGCCGCACTCGGCGCCCGTGAGCGAGCAGCCCGACAGCCGCCGCGCCAGCCAGCCCTCGGCGCTGCTGGCGCTGCCCGTGCTGGCCTGCGACGCGCGCCGCGAGCCGCAGAAGAACGACACGCCCGAGTCCGAGCTGTGGCTGCACGTCGACGTGCGGCGCGGCACCCACGTCTGTATCTCGGGCGAGCGCGGCGCGAAGAACCCGCTCGAGTTGCGCCTGTAGAACGGCGGCGTCCCGTGTCTGTAGCTGTCGTACTCGGCCTCCGAGCCGCTGCAGCAGGACGAGTACTCGCACTCGTGGCGTCTCGGCGCAGGACGGCGCACCGGCGTCTTCCTCTTCGGCTCCCGCGGGACTCCGTTCAATTCGTACACTCTCATACCTTCCTCGTCCGAGCTTTGCAGACGCAGAGCGCCTCTCGCGGCCTCGGATTCGGTAAACTCAACTAACGCACACACACAGTTCACCAAGCTCGGGTTCTTGTTCAGGAATTGACGGACGTCGGCCGGGACCGGGTTCCCGGGCCTGAGCACCCTGACCAAAGCAATTTCACCACAACTCGCGAATAGTCTGGACACGTTCTCAACCGAGGGGCGTTCGATGGGCATGCGCACGGCCACCACGGTTCTAGAAGGAGTGGTCTCGTCGTACGCCGGCAGCGGCTCGATCCGGCGCAGCTTTGTCCCCTGCTCGTTGATCTCCAGCTTCGTGGACCGCTTCAAGGCCTCGGCCACCACTCGCCAGTCCTTGGTCAGATGCTTGACGCGCTTGAAGCTGGATATCAGCTTGAGGGAGACGTACCCCTCCTTGTTGCGGCGCACGTGCTTGAGCAGGAAGGCGTCCTTGGTGATGTTGGCGTCGGAGAAGTAGAACTCGACCTGCGCCACGATGCGCGCGGCCAGCTCGTCGTCGGGCGGCGCGTAGGGCGGCTCCTGCGCGTCGGGAGTGACTTCGCAGCCGGAGTCCTTGCCGCCGCCGGAGCCCGCGTCGGACGCGGAGTCGGACAGCTCGGCGTTGTCGTCGGTGGACGGCCGGCGGTCGGAGGCGATGCCCTCGTCGGGCTCGGGCACGACCTGGCTGGGAGGGGTCTCCTCCATGTCGGTAGCGCGTGGGATTACCACTTTAGCATAACAGGAGCGTGCGACTCGCTCGGTAGCTAGGTACGACTGCGGGCGCGCGGCGCGCACGCGACCGTTTTATAATATCGGAGGGATGCGCGGTAAAAGGCGCTCGGAAACCGACGAGATGGCATTGCAGACTACGAGACGCTCTGCGTTCATTACTTAACATGTGTCGGCGCCAAAGGGCGTGTTGGAGACCGCAAACAGTTTAGCGGTCGCATCAGCGGCCGCGGACCCACGCACCGTATTATGGTTGCGGAGAAATGAATAAATGAATATGCACGCGATGATTAGGCGAATCTATGCTACGATAATAGACTCGCGTGCGTTGCGCGCAATGTTATAAATTAGATAAAAACAGAGCGTGTTTTAGTACACTAATTAATTGCGTCCCTAATTACTCCTGTCTGCTTCGTTTAAATTCTTTAGTCACCTGTGTGGAACAATGGAAATAATAAAATTCAGTGAGTGACTATCATTGGAGTATCAATTTTTTACTCATTTTTAATTATCATTAGATTTGTATTCAGTGAAAAAGTAATCGTTTGTAGGCACCTAAGCATTTATATCTGTACCTAATACAAACTTTTTGATAGCTGACATCTTCTTCATTATTAATTTAACAACATATTTTTTAAATCTAACTGGTAGTTCATTGTCTCAATATTTGAAATTATCTTTCAAATTATAAAGTTTAATGATTTAATGAACACTAAAAGGTAAACGATAAGAAAATTTTCATTGGAAATCTTCAGTCTTGGCAGATTTCGTGCCCGCGCCGTTATCAATTAAGAGAAATCTGAATAAATAAAACAATTAACTTCATCTCACTGTAAGTAATTCAAATATTTGCATTATCTTATATGTAGGTCGCGGTTGTACCAGATAATCAAGAATTATTCAGTCAGTGGCGCTTGGCAGCGTTTAAACTGGTTATATTGTTTGGTAATATTCAGTTATGGACCACTCCTCAAAACATATGTGACATTAGTAACATACATTTTAGTACCTACGACGAGGCTAGGTAGTTAAATAGTTAAAGTTCCTGCACGTTACTGAAAATGTGAGTCCGCAATACAAAATTTCACCATGCGATTTTTGCCTTAGAACTTTGTGACTTGTTAGTATTTGTAGTGCGCTCCGGAAAAATGTAGTTTTGCGCCCATTTCACTAAAATCTAAGTTCGCTCTACAACTGGTCTGCAAAATTTCACATAGAGATTCAAGGGGCGGACCAACAAATTTCTTTATCCTTATTCTAATAAAGACCGGCAACGCATAGGCGGTTCCTCTGGTACTGGATGTTCATGGGCGGCGGTAATCACTTAACATCAGGTGATCCGCCTGCTCGTTTGCTCGCTATTTTTATTTTTAAAAAAAAAACAGTTTTTCAGTCCATATTTTTCACAGAGTTCAACTACCACTCGTGTGCAGATTATAACGTAGGCTAGCGTAGGTGGATATTACATTCGCCACCTACATTTTAAACGAGATTAGGCGAGCGTTACCCGCTGACGCGACTGTCGGCTGTTGAGTGTTGGGTAACGTCACTAATTAGCTTAGGTACTGATCATCGCGGATCTACTCATGTGATCGCGGATTATTATACCTACATTTGGCTGCTTTAAAATATCATCATTTTCATCATCATCTGATAGACCGTCGTCTCTCTGTTAAAATAGCTGTGCCCAACGGGGTTCCAATATACTTCAGATACGACTACGATGTTGCCGAGTTTCTTGCTGGTTCTTCTCGGTAGGAACGGCATTCCGAACCAGTGGTAGATAATTTTGACGATTCGAAAGCACTTGTAAAAGTACATGAATAAAAATAATTTGAATTTGAATTTGATATTATATAATAACAGTTATACCTATTGTAATAATTGTTGAATGAATTATGTAATACTATGGGAATGCAAGAAATAAATAAATAATTAAATGACTAAATAACGACTGCTGGATATAGTCTCTTATAGGGATCTCCATACGACACAGTCTTGCACCGCCAGAATCCAGCGGCTTCCTTCGACTCGCCTGATGCGTCCTTCCACCTAGGTCGGCGGTCTTTAATCGCTGTGCTGACTGGTGAGAGGTGCTTACATTTCGTTTACGCGGTACCAAAGGATGTGGTGTACGACAGCCACCAGTGGCTGTGGTTGGTCATTGGTGGCCCGTTTGCGCGGAGCCTTATAAGTAGTTAGTAATATATAAAAAATAGCTCTAAGTTTTATTCAAACTTTTTCAATAAAGAAAAGAAAACCTAAAAATAGGAAAGAAAACAATAAGTTTTGTATTCCATTATTTCAATTTAACTCGTTAGACAATATTATTGACCCTAACAATAATAAATTAATCTTCCGTGTGTAAATCTATCTTTAATGACTATTTAACCGATTATGGAATTACAGAGTAAGCATTTTTTGCTTATGTTTCCTTGGCGATTGTTTAAGCATATTTTTTTTCTAAAAATACGCAAAGATCAAGATCATACTAACGGCTATTAAGAGGGCTCAGCTCTCCGTCACTCGTTTCATAAACGTAGTTCCAATTTCATTTGAATATTAAGCAACCAAAGTCCATGAAATTTTGCAGACATATTCTAGAAACTAATATCTATGTCTGTGGTTTTCCAGATTTCTGTTAAAATATTCGGTTTCAAAGTTACGCAGTCTTAAAACTTTACATACAAATCTTTGAGCCCCTGTAATTTTAAAACTACATATTTTTAGAAAAATCTAAAACACCACAGGCACAGATATTAGTTTCTAGAATATGTCTGCAAAATTTCATGGACTTTGGTTGCTTAATATTCAAATGAAATTGGAACTACGATTGTATGAAACGAGTGACGGAGAGAGCCCTGTTAAATTATTACGATAAGAAAAAAATCATTTCTTAATATCTAGTATCCATTTCGTTTTAGACTAGATAATGCCCGCGACTTTCTCGAAGTAGATTTGATTATTAAAAAAACCGGCCAAGTAGGGTATCATACGAAAGGGCTTTATTACAGGTATTCCTGTATCTGGAAAACAGATTTTTATTTATTTTTATGCATAATAGTTTTTGATTTATCGTGCTAAATGTCGGACAAAATACCAGAGTACGGAACCCTCAGTGCGCGAGTCTGACCGGTTTTTTTTGGGATAAACACTCATATCCCGTCTCCGTGATGCAAGCTATCTGTGAATTGTGAAAATCCCTATTAAATTAAAGTCATGTAGGTAGGTTATTTCACCTAGCAACAATTAAATAGGTGGGTGGAGAAATCAGACACGCATAAGTCTTCGGAAGCCATACTCAATGACGTAACCTACTTATTTGGTGAACCACCCTCTATTCTAATAATACTAAGTAGGATTTTACTTATACTTACTACTTAGGCACTCCTACATTTTCATTGACGATCATATCGTCAATGAAATACTTACCTACCTATGTTTTCTATTAACACATGTGGTTATTCAAGGGGCGGACCACTAACAATTCCTGAAAGACTGGCAACGCATTGATGGTTCCTCTGATGCTCTTCATGGGCGGCGGTAATCACTTAACATCAGGTGATCCGTTTCTCGCTATCATTTCAGGGCATTTAATTTTACAATAGTAGAATAAGTCATCATCATCATGATGAACCCTTTACCGGCCCACTACTGAGCACGGGTCTCTTCTCAGAATGAGAAGAGTATAGGCCATAGCCTGCTAGGCTGGGCCAATGCGGATGCACTCTCAGGCATGCAGGTTTCCTCACAATGTTTTCCTTCACCGTTAAAGCAAGTGATATTTTATTTGCTTAAAATGAACGTAACTGAAAAGTTAGAAGTGCGTGCCCGGGATCGAACCCCCGTCATCCGATTAGGATACGGGCGTTCTAACCACTAGGCTATCACAGTTTCAGTAGAATAAGTAATACTATATTATTTTTCAGTGCCACGTCAACAGCCTCGGTAGCGCAGTAGGCAGCGCGTAAGTCTCATAATCTTAAGGTCGTGAGTTCGATCCTCACCCGGGGCATAGTTTTTGGTTTAATTTATATTTTTATTTATAATTTTTATAAAAACAGGTACTTTGAAAATATCTCTTATAATTGTTTGTGTGTTATAATGTTTTTAACTCCAAATTAATACAATCATTTTCTTCAAAAGATGAAAGTTTTGTATTTCGAAATACCGGCATGGTTGCATCTTGCAAGGCGACATAGAAAACTGCCTCATTATCATCATCATGATCAACCCATTGCCAGTTCGCTACTGAGGACGGGTCTTGTCTCAAAATGAGTAGGTCTGAGGCCTTAGTCCGCCACCCTGGCTCAGTGTGGATTGGCTGACTTCACACACCTTTGAGAACATTATGGAAAACTCATAACCATGCAAGTTTCATCACGATGTTTTCTTTCATTTTTAAAGTTAAAATTGCAATCCCCGGGACCGAACTGCGTACCCTCCAAACGCCGACGTTTTAGGATTTATATACACTCGGCTATCAGCTATCACCGCTTATCAGTTCAAAATAAGAGCGAAAATTCCTACTTGATAATAATCAAGGAGACAGCAAAAAATACCAACGGGAAAACAGACAATTTTTTTGTCCTTTACAAAGTACATTACGGTAAGCCATCGTTATAAAAAACTAGTCAAGTCCGAGTCGGGTTCGCTTAGGGAGGGTTCCGTACCATCGTACAAGAATTAACTCATTTTTCATGGCTGCAATTTTGAAATTTTTAGTAGGTATTTGCTTTTATAGTAGTAATAGAAATGGACATTCTGTGAAAATTTCAGATCTCTACCTATTAGGGTTCACGAGATGCAGCCCGTTGACAAACGGACGGACGGATAGAAGGACGGGCAGCGGAGTCTTAATTATAGGGTCTCGTTGGCACACTTCAAATACGGAACCCTAATAACTGCAACCTTTGAAACGTAATAAAGAGTCTTCGCATATTTTTTTGTCCAAAAAAACTTCCTTATTGATATAATTTTTCCGTATAACCTACAGAGATAAGATAATTATAGTAGCTTGCCACAGCGGCTTTGCTTGCGATACCGATAGACGTCCACTGCAGGACAAGGCCACTTGTAAGGTATACAAGGAATTTACTGCTAAACATTAGGTAAAGTTGGAGGGCGAGCGGTGCACATCGCGTGCTGCATGTTGCACCATACAGTTTGGTCTGTTCCAGCGGATTATAGTAAGGCTAAGGATTAGATAGGAGTTAGGAGGTAGGGTGGGGTACGAATCGGGTAGGGGTACCAAGGAGCTAGAATCACAAAGTAAGTGTACCGGAAAGCGCAGCGTTTGGAAGAAATCCACGTCATTTCAAAAGAACTCTCAGACAAGCAGATTTCCTCATGAGTTTCATATTTTAAAAAGTTAGAGGCACGTATTCGGGATCTAGCCCCGGAAACTCTGAATCCTTATCCACTCATAGTTCATACCAACCGTATGTACCTTGAAGTAATTTTATTAATCTCATGTTTTACTTCCACCTAGCAACGATACCGCGTCTTTAAAACTATTTTACATGCAAGGAACCATTTTTATGCGGATCTAGCGATAAAATTAATGTGTCACAAATCACAACTGTGTGTTTATTGCCCCAAAGTCCATTCATTTTCCTGTCCCATGCTTGATTATGCGCAGAATATGTAACTACTGATTTAGTATTCGTCTCGAATCTCAGTTCGCATCGGACGAAGGTCATGAGCCAAGATCTCGGTCGTTTACCAGTCGAGATCAAAACAATGTGTCATCGGCATAGAGATGACTTATACTAGAGACGGCGATATCTCGCGAACACGGCAAAACCGTCTCAAACGGGGAGAGAAGGATTTACTATTTACTCTATGTATCAACTACTGGCATGTCAAAAGTACGATTTTAGTCCTTAGAGCTCGTTCACACAGGCTGCGTAAGCGTTGCATAAGCGTAGACGTAGCGCATACCGTTGCGTTATAATGTATAACCGTTGCGTTGTCATGTATGAAACGTATGAGACACGGCATACCGCTTGCGTGGTGTGAACGTTCGCGTAGACGTAATGCGTGCAGTTATGCCTACGGATTCACGCGCTTCACTACGCACGTGTCACGTGTACGTGCTGCATACGCAATGGGTGTGAAATGTGTGATTTTAAAGCCACTCCTACATGAGTTACCTTTACCAGTCGAGATCAAAACAATGTGTCATAGGCATAGACATCATGTACAAGACACGATGATATCTCGCAAAACCATCTCAACCTGACTGGCAAAGTGACCAGCTGTGCTTTTGATAATTTAATATTTGAATAATATCGCTATATTTATTCTTCGACATATAGCGCAATCCTTCCTTCCGTTCTAAACAATATCCCTACTAATATTGATTATAAACTAGCGACCCGCCCCAGCTTCGCAGGGAGGACTATTCCACTATATACCTATATTTTTTGTGTAACTTGGATATTTGAGCAGCGCATGCCACCGAAACTCTCAGACAGGACAATCTTTTCTGACTTAACATATCCTACCGGTAGCTTATCTTTGCAAAATGTTCATAAATTACAGCCTATAAGCTTTTTATATAATTCCTCTGTTTATTATTGAAAACTGTATAAAATCCTTACATTAGTTTCTAAGACTTTAATTTATAATATGTAGTGATGCAAAAGTGGTTTGTTTATTGGTTTATTCTTCAATCACACAATGTGATTTTTTGGATAGATTTAGTAAAAGTTAAACAGTTTAGTGAGAGCGTTTTTTTAACGGCTGATGTATGAGGTCTGCATCTCTATGGTCTACAACTCAATGTGGCGTCGTCGGTTGAATTGTTAACAACTTTTTGCCTGTACCTTGGAACCGGGTCTTCATTTTTAATTTTAAATTATTCCATGACTCAGGTTAAGGCATATATTTTGCCATATTTTAATTGAAGGGTAATATTTTATCCCTTGATTACATTTACATATTAATTACTATTATTTTTATTTATTAAGCAGATATAACATAATAAAATGCGGAAGGATTTGGGAGGCCACCGCATTATCATCCCAAAAGTAACCTCTTCTAATTGTGTATCTACCTGATAAATGGAGAGAGGTTGCGACACTCATCAATGAGGCATGGCTACTTTAAAACAATTGTTCTAGAAAATAGATATTACGTTCAAAAATATAAAAAAAAAAATATTTTAAACATGTTATTAATTCTGTTTTAAACAGAGTGTTTTGGTCCTAAAAACTGGGTTTATTTCAACCCAGGTTATTACACGCGTAAAACTTGCATTCACATTATTTTTAAATAAATAAATTATAATAGTAAATAATTTTATTATCTTGCGTACATTGACGTTGACAAACAAGCGTTTGTTATTTCGTTGCATTTAAACACAGTTTAATGAGATTTTATCGCGACATTATTGGTAAAGACAATTTCGCTTTCCCTCTGGGCTTAGGCTCAATTCACATTGGCGCAGTGTCGAAGTGCCGCGGCGCACCAAATACTTCAAATTCATGACGACTTTTCTCGTCTCGGGCCGCTAGACAACTCGCATCGCCACGTATTTTTATTTAGTGTTAATAATAATAATTGTATATGTGAAAAGAAGAAGATATGTTACACAAGTAGGACACTTGGTGCACATTTGTAGAGCACTATCTCTTCTACTCTAATGCGCTTTAGTCCTCGGTCTTACTCATTACCGAGCACGAACTATATACGTCACGTATATATAGTATGAATGCAATATCCTCCCATCTGCGGTGTTTCCAATAGATTACAACATCGGGGTTATTTAAGGGGCCGGGCGGATCAACATATTCCTGAAAGGCTGGCAACGCATTGCCGGTTCCTCTGGTGCTGTAAAATTCATGGGCGGCGGTAATCACTTAACATCAGGTGATCCACCTGCTCGTTTGCTCGCTATATTTATTTCGAAAAAAATGTCTATGATATAAATGTGGCCATGTGCAAAACAGATAGAGCTCAATATTAATAATGTATAAATACAATATTATGTCACAACGTATCGCCACATATATCGCTTCGAATCTGCACCAATGTGAATTGACTCTTAGGATATAATCACATATTTTTTATTAACATTAACTTGAGGTCAGAAGCGTGACCTCACTTTATGATCTTAATTGGATTAATATATTTAAATAATAAAGTCCTATCGGAAATTTTCGCTAATATACTCTGTAAATTTTATATGACTATTAATTATAAGTATACATAATATCATATAAATAAATATTTATAAGCTAGTGCGTAATGGTCTACGTATTTATGCTATTGGCATATCAGGAGGATGCCATGCATTGATATTTACATTAAATAAATAAAAAAAACCGGCCAAGTGCGAGTCAGACTGGCGCACCGAGGGTTCCGTACTTGGGTACTTTTTCCGTCATTTTGCTAGATAAATCAAAAACTATTATGCATAAAAATTAAAAATAAGTAAAAATCAGTTTTAGAATGTACTGGTAAAGCCCTTTCATATAATACACCACTTGGTAGGTATGGTTATCTCACTTTGAAAATTGAAACACATTCTAATTTTTTTTCTTAATGATGTAACCACAAATTCACGGTTTTCGGATTTAGATTTACCAAGCTGCCAAATTTCATGATTGTAGGTCAACGGGAAGTACCCTATAGGTTTTCTTGACAGACACGACGGGCGGACGGAAGGACAGACAGACAGACAGACAAACAGACATACATGACTGACAACAAAGTGATCCTATAAGGGTTCCGTTTTTCTTTTGAGGTACGGAACCCTAAAAAAGCAAATTCTAAGCAAGGCAAAGGCTACATGGGTCATGTAAATATTTAGTGCAATTTATTTATTTAATGAACCGTTGAGCAATTTGCTCTTTTATTTTGCTTCAACTCAGTTTAAGATTAAGTTATTAGTTATTTGCTTACGACTCTAATTGCTTGCTTCATTTCAAATTCATCATCTTCCACTGACATGCACAAATAAAGAACCTATAATTTGCAACTAAAACTATTTTTAGGGTTCCGTAGTCGAAAGTGCCAACGAGACCTTGTTACTAAGCCTCCGATATCCGTGATCCGTCCGTTCGTCTGTGTGCCAGCGGGCTATACCTCGTGATCCATAATTGAAATTTTTGATTGCCGCTATAACAACAAATAAAAAAAAAACGAAATGATCGCCATAAAAAATTAAAAAACTTTATTTCTTGTACCGTGATACGGAACCTTTCGTGTGCGAAGCGCACTCGCACTTGACTGATTTGTTTAGTTAGGTTTAGTCAATTATTTAATTGTGATTAAGATTTCGGCCTTCTATTTGGGAGGTCTGAGTCGGGGGTTCGATCCCGGGCAAACGCATCTCTAACTTGTCGGAGCTAAGTATGTGCGTTTTAAGCAATTAAATATCACTCGCTTTAACGGTGAAGGAAAACAGCTATAAAGGAGCAAATCTGCATGCCTAAGAGTTCTCCATAATGTTCTCAAATGTGTGTGAAGTCGTCTAATCCGCACTTGGCCAGCGTGGTGGCCTAACTTGTCATTTTAAGGGAAGACCCCTGATCAGTACCTATAGTGAGCCTGCGATGGCTTGAAATGATGACGACGATGATGAAGGGAACTTGGCCAACGTGGTAGACTATGGCCCAAAATCGTCTCATTCTGAGAGGAGACTCGTGCTCAGTAGTGGCCCGTGCTCAATAGTGGCCCGTACTCAATAGTGGGCTGGTGATGAGTTAATGATGACGATGATAATGAAGGCATATTTCGTTAGCGACGTTTCATGTTAATCATGACTAATAGTCCCCTTTCCCCTCCAACTAAGCTTAAAGCTTGTGGGAGAAGTAGGTAGGTACAACAAAAGTGCAACAGGTGGTCTTTGAACCGCCGACTTTTCGAAATTCAGCTCACTCCTTGACCGTTGAGCTATTGATGCTCTCATTGAAAGCATTTATTTTATTCGATTACAAGTTAGCCCTTAACTGGAATCTCACCTGGTGGTAAGTGATGATGCAGTTAAGATGGTAGCGGCCGGCTAACTTGGAAGGGATAAGTGTGACGGTTTTATTAAATCGATACCGCATATCGATTTCTACACGGCATTTTCGTACCGGATCACTAAATCGCTTCGCGGCACAGCTTTGCCAGTAGGATGGTAACTACCCACAGCCGAGGCCTCCCATCAGACCATACCAGAGATTAATAAATTTTAAAATTCTAATCCCTTGCCGGGAATCGAACCCGGGCCTCCCACTGATGCGACCACAGTGCGCCAGGGAGGTCGTCATATAGCATTGCGATATTCAGCTGTAACGGATAGTGTGAACAGGCAAAACCCATTTACCTCGTGTGACATACTCGTGTGTGACCTAGACACACTGTATGCGATGTAGGAAGCGGCCTCGCTCACAGGAAATGCTCGAGGGGATAATTAGCTCGCGATGTTTTATGATAATTGGGTAAAATTCTGCGACATTTTTTCCCGAAATTTCCTTTAGGTTCCGTACCTCAAATAGAAAAAGGAACCTTTATAGGATCACTTCGTTGTCTGTCTGTCGTCTCTGTTAAGAAACCTAATAGGGTACTTCCTGTTGGCGGAAGGTAGATAGGTCTTATAGCACAAGTAAAGCAATAAATCCGAAGAAAAGCAAAAAATAGCTGTGTACGGGACCCTCCGTGCGCGAGTCTAACTCGCACTTGCCGGTTTTTTTTTAAAGCAAAGCTTCTTTATGTAGAGTGGGACCTAAGTAGCCTATTTAAATGACTATCTATTTCAATTATTTTCTGACATAAAAAACTAAAATTGTATAAGTAAATAGATTTGTAACTCATTTTGTCTACGAACTAGACACAATGAGTGACCTGTGATACGTGGACAGATTGACAGACAAACAGACAGACAGCAGAGGAACATTAATAGGGCTCCGTTTTTACCTTTTAGATACGCAACGGAACCCAAATAATTGGGCTACCTACCTAATAAATGGGTACTTATTTTATTAGATAGTTGGTATATTTTGCAAGCGATGTCGGAAGTATCAATTACTTTTTTATCTACAGTAATTATAGTGCCGATAAATGAATTTTTAAATAAAGATGTGCTTACGTCATCTTCACTCTTTATTTGTAACTTAGTTTTATGTATCCATACTAATATTATAAATGCCAGAGTGTGTCTGTCCGTCTGTCTTTCTGCTACCTTTTCACGGCCCAACAGTTTAACCGATTCTGAAAGTACAGGGTCAGCTTATATCCCAGGGACGGACATAGGCCATTTTTTATCCCGGAAAATCAAACAGTAGTTCCCACGGATCTTTAAAAACCTAAATCCACGCGGACGAAGTCGCGGGCAGCCTCTAATGTTAAATATTATGATGTTAAAAGCAATATGATTGTATTGCTTAAAATTTAATGATTCTTCGAGGTTTCTTCAAAAAACGTAAAATCTAACACCGATTGAATTTTTACTATGTAAGTAGAAATTTAAAAACATTAACACTTTTTTGGCAAGCCTGAGGTGCACTGGACATCTACTTTTTACTTTAGTCGGTTTTTTCCGGTAACTTTTCCCGTCATTATTTCGTATTCATCATGCCTTTTTGCTCAGCCCAAAAAAAGGCTGTTCTGATCTTGAATGTTTACATTAATTTAATTCTAAGTATATAGGTACGAACCTAACTACTGGAATTTCTTGGTTTCCTTATCTGTATGCCGTTGCCGTAGGTATGAGTGGCTACCTACTTCATAAAGTTAACTATTTAAGTGAATACCTACCTAAGTGCCTAAGATTTCCACATATATCGTCAATCTAGGTCACCTAGACCTAGCTCATAAATAATGCCTAAACAAGAATTCCGCTCAAATCAGGTTCCCAATAAATTCCATCCACATACGAACATACAAGCCACCGAATTTCAAATACAGTAATAGAAGGGTATCCGCTGTCTTTTACCCCTACCAGGGCACTTACTCGAGTACAAAAATAAAATTCAGTAGATTATAAATTTTAATATTAGCTATAGCATCCAAAGCAATAACGTAAATTTTTACTGAATGATTCGTTAATCGTTAATCGTTATCGTTGTCATTGAACGATATGCGTCTACTGCTGGATAGAGGTGTACAATACAATGTAGCTTTCATAAAGGGACTTCCACGCGCTTTACAGTTTTTTAATTAAACTATGACTCTCTGCAAATATTATGTACGTGTGTTTTTACAACAATGCGCACTGACGTTTCACTACACATTTGTGGGTGACAAACTCACCTCTATCATGTCTGTACCTATTTTCCTCGACTACTCCCGATTTCTGGGCAACACGGGGAAAACTTATTATAGAAGACGAGCATAGCATTAGCGAACTGTGCAAAGACAGCTCAGTAGTAAACTATTGACGGGTTGATTATGATGCTAATGATAATTATTATTGTTTTAATAATTAGATATAATAACAGGCAAAAAGAGGAGGAAAGAAAAAGATATGAAAAATTAAAATTTAAACAAAAAAAGTTCTATATAATAAATAGTAGGAACCACCTCTATTCCCATTATAGATTCTGTGATAGATATCTACACGCATATTCCATACATAGTTCCTAAAAGGTGCGTAGTGCGTATGACTGGCTACGGAAAGCAAACTGCATTTTTTATCAATTTTTCGATAGATCTACTTGTATTTTCAACCTTAATCTTACCTCTATCACCAAAAACTAATACACTCGACCAATGATTACCTACGTCGACTCAGCACAGAGCACTCTGCGGGGTGTGAGAGATGAGATGCAGCAGGAGGCGAGTAACTGCCTTGTGCAGGACGCCCGGTATCCACCTAAGCGGAAAGGAATCAGATTTTTAAAAGATGACGCTAATTTGCTAATTTTTTCGTGTCTTCTATTATATGAATCTGGTTGGTCGACTGAATACATCTCCTTAGGTGGATACCGGCCTTAGCCACTATTTTGGATCGAGCCAAGCAAGTTTTAAAGTGCTATTAGAACGGGCTATGTTAGATGTCTCTGGGGGGCAAAATCCGTAACGAGGAAGACAAACGGACGGACATCGAAGGCTTATCAATAGGGTCCCGTTGGCATTGGTTGGCACCCCTCGAGTACGGAACACTAAAAAGCATCGGTGTCACTGCTTGGTTTTTCTTACATTATGCCTCAATAAAAGAATGAATGTATGAACAACTACGTCTACGTCGTAGCAGATAAGGCCCGTCAAGAGTTTATTAAAGTTCCGTACACGAAGGATGCCAACGGAACCCTATTACTAAGCCTCCGCTGTCCGCCCGTCCGTCCGTCCGTCCATATTTCAGCAGGCTGTGAATCGTTATAGGTTTTTTGCAATATTCACAGAATATGTACGTACTTACCTATTTCTATGGCCGCTATAGCAACAAAACAAATAATAAACTTTTAAAATTAAATATATTGAAAAGTTTTATTCATTATACGATGGTACGGAACCCTTCGTGTACAAGTCCGATTCGCACTTGACCGGATTTTTCATAGACAAAGCCACGGGCGTAGCTAGTGTAATAAAAAAAGAATGACTGAATCATTTCGTATGTAACAGTGCCATTTGTTGGACCTCAATGTCAGTCGGAAGGAAATAAGGTCGAATGAGACATGTTATCAATAACGTGAGTGTAAATGTAAAGTGTATGTAACTACTTATGTGTAATACAGATTACTATGTCAAAACGTGTTATATCACTTTTTTCCCGCGACTTTGTTCGCGTAATTTGGACCCTACTAGATGATGCCCGCGCCTTCGTCCGCGTGGATTTAGGGTTTTGAAAATCCTGCGTGAAAATCCTTAGTAATTTTTTTTTCTAGTTATGTTTCATGTCTCCAGGATGCAAGCTTATTCTGCACCATGTATCTAGATGATTTCTGCAACTTCGTCCATGTGGATTTTAATTTTTTCTGAAGTTCTCTTTAATTTTCCAGGATAAAAAGTGGGTTTATCAGCTATTTTCGTACCTTTCAGTCAAATCAATTTAGTCATTGTGGTGTGTGGATGTGAAGAAGTACTAAGCATCCAAATTTACACTTGTTTTATTTTAAAAACAGAACAGCAGAAGTTCTGATTTCCTAATTAAATTGACAGATTGATACAATAGTGAATAGTTTTGTTTATTCAAAAGCTTACCTAACAAACCGCAAGTTGTTATTCTCTTGAAACCAAAACAAACAACACATGTTTTTCTAAGTCCTCTACCAAAAAGGGGCGTCTCTAGGCCATATCACATTCATCTCCAAATGTGCCCCAAGAGATAGATCACCTTCCTAAATTAATGTAACCACATATAGTCCAAGAGATAGCCTATTAAAATCCCATACACGTGTAGTGTAGGCAATAAAGCCACCTTTGCATACAATTGTTTTTAGGTTTTAGTTTCTTTGTTATGTCTTGGTTATTTCACATTTGTGAGCAATAAAGTTTTCTATCTATCTATCTATCTAGATGAAGCTAATACATACCTATTGGTATCATTCGTAGCTGCATTTTCGCCGACTCTTTTCAGTAGAATCTGGTTGCCGAACCGATGGCAGAACCTTAAAATTTGCCTACATTTAATAAGTATAGATATATATATTTTTTAATTTATAGACTAGCGCTTAGGTGCAAACAGACCTGCTGGCTAGTGATAATGCAGCTTAAGATGGAGCGCGCTTGCTTTGAATTCCTATTCACTCTTGATTTGAAGGTAGTATTACACATAGTAGGGTGTATCCATATTAAAAATGGAAGGGAAAACTGATGCCTGGAGGTTCAATCTCTATAAAAAATCGCTTCGTATGTTTCTGTGCAATTTCGACTACGTACGGTTGCAGGTCTTGACGATGCCATGCGGAACGATAATAGAAAAGTGAAGGAGGAACCAGGTCAAAAAGTTTTGGACACTTCGAAATATATCATGTGGAACACCGATTTAGTACTTTCGTTGGTGGTCGCTCGGTCTATAGTCTGTGGGAGATGAAAGAGCACCATTTATCAGCGGAACCCTAAGACCTGCCATGTCATTCACGACTCCATTCGCGATACTTTCAATGCCAAAATATAATAAGGCCAAGATCACACCACATACTTGTGTACTTAAGTTCTTTAAGACTCATATGAGGGGATAAGTGACAAGCGACAAGCGGGTGGAACTCCTTGAAAAAGTAATTTCAAAGAATTTTTGCACTGTGTTGTCTGATAATAGAACAGAGCCTTGCAGACTAGCACACTTGGATATAGTAACGCTGGTTCTATTATGCCTCAGAGTTAGTTTCTCTATTGCTAGGGGTCGTGACCCCGTACTCAAAACTTTTCCAATAAAAAAAGTGGTATTTCCAAACGTCATATAGAGCCGAGCACATGCCTCGCTGTTATCGAATTTATAGGTAGGTTTTCAAACCTTTATCTAGAGAGTTTCAATGAGTTTAGTTCAATTACCTGTTTGTTATCTTTTCAAAAGTGATATTTATGTACTGGTAATTTTACATTTTAAAGGTATAACAGTTTTTCTGAAACAGTCAAAACCCCGGCTTTGTTGAACATGAGTTTTTCCTCTGATACACACACACAAAAACACACACACACACACACATAATATTCAACTTTTTCAACGCGGGGGCTTCATTCATTCATTCATTCGTAACTGGGATCGAACTCTGTGAGGTGTGGAGACAAAATCGATTTTTTATTTATTTATAGTCTAGCTAGCGCTTGGGTGCAATCAGCTTGCTGATAAGTGATGATACCGCCTAAGATAGGGCGCACTTGCCTAGAACATACATATTCACTGGTTCTCTACTCTACAAGAAAACTAATGCCAACATATCCTTATTCAAATTAGCCAAGTCGGTCATGTTATCAATAAGGGTAGACGTTGCATAATCGACTGATATGCATTGACGCATCTCACACTTTACCCCACAAAGCTTTTATAAAAGCTTTGCTCCCCAAACTTGCGCCACCCACGCCATTGTCGCTACACCTGTGTCAACACATCACGATCGAACTTGCATGAATATTATGTACCCAGTAGGTACCAACTTTTATTGAACGGGTCTGTTTGCTGTGAACGGCGCGAACGCAATTATTTGTAATGTTATGTCACTAAAGATAACCTTTCGTTACGGCCAGCTCCTTCCGAAAGAGGACAACATAATATTCCGGAGGTATTAAAAACGAAGGAGGACAATAATTTTTACCCGACTACGGCATGGCCAAAAGGAAGGGTAAGGGATTTTAGCAGCCTAAGTATGTAGGTTTGTATTTATGTGTGTTCCACCGTAGCATCTAAGTTACTGAGCAGATTTGGATAAATGAGGTGTCAATCGATTCCATTATTATGGTCTGGGTGATAATTAAGCTACATTTTAAATACGAAAAAATTTACCTGACGGATGTTAGGTCAATTTTTACTCCCTAAGAACTCTCTTATTTAAATAACCTTTTGTTTTAAATAACCTCTTAGGTTATTAGATATTTGATTAAGGTGCTTTCAACGGGTCTAACTGCGAAATTCAAATTTAATTTGGTTTTTCGCAATTCGTAAACTAATACGACAAAGTAGGCTTATGGCATTCTAATAGCGCCAGTGGCAGTATCATCTCCACAGGTTCTATAAAAATATTTACTTGAAAATGTTCAGTTTAAGAAATAATGAGTTTGACGTAAGTTACTTACAAATAAGTCGATACTCTGACTAATTTCTTCGTCGTATTACTTTACAAATTGCGAAAAAAGATTCCGAGGAATTGAGAACCTCCTCCTTTTTTGAAGTCGGTTAAAAACCAAAGCAGACCCGTGTAGTGCACCTTAAATTGTGATGTCTGCAGTCTGACACAATTTAGGTATAAGATAATCATTTTCCTTCCTTCCTTTCTTTCTTACATAGAGCCATTAAATTAGAATGGTGCCATATTTTTATAAACACTATTTAAATCAAGGATTCAAATATCGATAAAACTACGTCCGATTGAAAAATGAACTGCCAATACCGATACAAATCGTATTGATTTGATTCACTGATTACGCTGGACGGACTAATTCACTTTTAATTTGAATTAATTACAAGCGCTCTAACAATAGATCTTATTAATCTTTTGTTTTGTGAGAACAGTGGTTATGATGAAATATGAGATTTTAATAATCATAAAATATATCTAGGCCTACTTACAACTAAGTATTTACGAAACTAATTTCAACCAACTATGTTGATAACGGGTAAAAAGTGTAAAACAATCATAAGTCAAAATATAAAATCTAATTTTTTTATACTTTCTTCGGAATAGTAATAAGAAATCGCGTCATGCATTGCCAGACACTTAGTATCCTGGCAAGTCCCTGCCAGACACCCAAATTTGAAGGTGTCTGGTGGGGGATTGCCAAATTTTGTATTTTCACGTAAGATTTTTTACACCTTTTTACCTGTTATCTCCTAAAGCCACCATGGTCATGAAAACCTTTTAGCTTTTATAAAATATCGAAGGTCTTGCACGCGCTTGTTCTCTCCCTATTAGTATTCAAAAGAGAGCCAAATTACGTTTGTGAGGAGCGCATTACGAATAAACCTCTTTTAGAACCGAAATTGTTTGTTTATGAGAAAGTGTTACTATTCATATTTTAAGTTTGAAATATCTCTATTAAGGTATTGCCCTTAATAAGTTAATGTCAAGTAAATTAAGTAATAATATACGTAAGTACTTAATTATTATCAACTTATTGCACATACTTACGGAGAAGGTTAAAAAAACCACAATCTATGTGTGTCACTACTTCGTACCTACTTTCGCGAATGAGAATGGGTTTTCCTCGCCACAACCTTACTCTTATCAAATCTTTTATTATTGTGTTTCTTGTCTCGACTTCTATTTGTAATTTATTCTAAGAAAATTTGATAACCTCGAGCGGATGTCGAAAAAGGTATTTTTTTGAAGAAAATTTTAGGTAACTCTAAACTTTGATTTCTTATTTTGGTTTGAAACCTTTAAAAATTCAGTGGTTAGGTACGAGTCATGTAAGTGTTTAGTTTTTTTAATCGATTTAAAAAAAGGGAGGTTATTTTGAACTTGACTGCAATCACACCAAACAGTAGGGGATAATGGAGCCTAGCATTTGTAAAAGTTTTTTTGAATGTATTTGTTCTTGTTACTGTATTTATACTTATTCTATTCTAAGATA
Source organism: Maniola jurtina (assembly GCF_905333055.1). Lineage (NCBI taxonomy): Eukaryota > Metazoa > Arthropoda > Insecta > Lepidoptera > Nymphalidae > Maniola > Maniola jurtina. The sequence continues at coordinate 1,411,486 of NC_060033.1, read as the reverse complement.
TAGGGCCTGCGTAGAAGGTGCCTATTCCATTTTCTTTTGAAGTTACCAGTGATTTGTTTGTATCCATCCATTCATCCATCAGCCTGTAAACGTCCACTGCTGGACATAGGCCTTTCCAAGAGCGCGCCACCAAACACGGTCCTCCGCCTTCCTCATCCACCCGCTCCCCGCCACCTTCTTCAGGTCATCGGTCCAGCGGGCTGGAGGTCGTCCCACACTGCGCTTACCGGTACGCTTGTTTGTATACTCGTCTTCAATTTTGAAACTGGTTCTTCTTCCCAGTCGTTTCGCTATTGACAGAACATCAGTCGTGGTTGTCACTTGAGTGTTGTGACCAGTTGTGGCACGCTTGACTATGACGTGTCCACTCTGAAACACCGACGCACATGCTGTTAGCACAGTTTTACTGTTAGAGTGCACGGGCGTGGCAGAACAACTGGAGTCACAGAACACCTTCGGCGGGGCGATGTCGGGTGATAAGGCAAACCGAATAAATAAAAGACAGACAGACACATTTTAGCAATGAAAATTGACAGACCTCACTCTCTTGGTCTGTTGGGCCGGCAATCCTACATGACCGGAAAGAGATCAGACGAAGGACCAACTGTTTTACATGCTCAATAAGTATAAACAATCAATAACTCAGAACAAACTTAATATTATGTAAAAGGTCATTATGTCAGCATTTTTATTTATATTTATTTAGTGCCTACATATTCACTTGAAAGCTATAAAATGGCACTTAACAAATAATAAAATATCGTCGGCCTTTTTTGAACATGTCTAACGTGCCAAATAAACAGTTTTATTGTGGTTTTATTTACCTGGCATACTTAAATTAAGTGTTTTCATATTAAACGGTTACACAATGAACAATATCATTCAATCGTTTTATGATTAATATTTTATTTACTTACTTAATAGTTAACGTAATAAAGTTACTATAAAAATACTAATAATAACAATCGGAATGCACGTCTATGCGTTTAAAGGTGCCCACGTACTTGAACTGCACTGCAGCGGAACTGCGCGTCGCGGCAGCGCCCCGCACGATAGTCTCTCCAGCCGCGACGCGCGTACGTCACTGCCGCGCGGCGCGGCTGGAGAGAATATCGTGCGGGGCGCTGCCGCAACGCGTAGTTCCCCTGCAGTGCAGTTCGAGTGCGTGGGCACCTTTAAGCATCATCCAATCCTGCGCGACCAATGCTACTACGAAGCGGGAACGTCAGCCGCGCGGGGTTGCCTCCCACGATTTTTAATGGTGCCATGCCACCAGTATGCGACAACAACGCGATTCGGCTGCATCTGCAGAGTGGAATGCATCCTACATGCGTGTGACCCAGTTACCAGCAACAATGCCTTTAGAAATGAGGTTCGCGACTCGCATTGTAGTCTCCTAATCGTAAGTGAGCACATAATAAAGCGTCGTGGGCGCTCCGGCATCGCGTCAGCTCGTCTTCATGACGCGCAGGTGTTGTCATAGCTTTATATGTGAAGACTAAATGCAAAACATTTCGTAGGTCTTTCATAAAGTCCATGAAATTAGCAAGGAATTAATACCTATCAAAGTCAAAGGTAATCCGTAAGCTGTTCCCACTAGATTACAACATGGGGGGGGTTGGTCAAAGGGCGGACCAACAAATTCCTGAAAGGCCGGCAACGTATTGGCGGTTCCTCTAGAACTGCAAATGTCCATGGGCGACGAAGATCAATTAACATCAGGTGACCCGCCTGATCTGCTTTTTTTCAACTTGTGATCCATTGTGCACATTTTAGCTGTCGATAATTGTTTTGGACAAATAAATTGACATAATAATGCTGGTGATAATTAATTACGTACACTTAAAACTAAAGCTTCGGGGGTTCCAAACGCGCCCTGATCTGAGATGACCAGAAGGCACACTTCTGGTATCACTACAGGTATCACTTGCAATAATTGAATAAGAATACCTACATATTGATTGCCACTAGTGCCAATAATAATGATGATTCTTATATAAATACAAATTGCGCAGGTCACCTGAAATAGATTGGTCAGTAAATGATAAGGAACCGGGAAAAATATTAACAATACTATAACATTGCGTACATTCGTGATACTTTTGTGAAACAATATTAATTTTCTGATGTAAACACTTCTTGAACTGATGAAATATTTCCGTTACTTAGGTAACCTTAGTTGTATTTTATATCCTCCTTTTTCAGATGATAAAAAATAACAATCAATATTATAAAAATAAGAATCGATTGAAGATTTACGCAATTTGAAAATAGACTTTACTTTTAACCGACTCCAAAAAATGAGGAAAGCCTTCAAGGAAAAAGTTTCTGAAATAATCCATGTACATACTTACAACATGATGCTGTATGAATTGCCCATGTTAACTGTGGGGACTTAGGATCTGCAGATTATTACGATTTAATATTAGCTTAGGTACCATGCTTTTCCACTAAATTCTGCGTCTCATGCTTATCATGACTAATACCCCCCTCCATTTAAGCGTAAAGCTTGTGCCAGGAGTACCTATAGGTACGACTAGTGCAACGGGTGGGGTTGAACCGCCGACCTTTCGGAATTCAGCCCGCTCCTCAACCGTTGAGTTATCGAGGCTTTGGTACTAGTTCTTAGCGCAACTAAATTATTTTAGAGTATTCGCATCTTTTTCTTAGCATTGTAATAAGAAAGGGACAGACAAACCTAATTTAATTTAGAACTGTCAAACTTTGTGACTTTAGGTACCACTACCAGCCTATTGTTTAAAACAGAAAGATTACTAAGTCTTTGAATTTAAAATTCATTTTATGCCCTTTTTCAGCAATATTAATAACTACAAGTGTAAATTAAAAATTTATAACACCCCCGACAAGTGAAGGTTACAGTAACTAGAAAAGAGCTGATAACTTTCAAACGGCTAAACCGATTTTCTTGGATTATAGCTAAGAACACTCTCGATCAAGCCACCTTTCAAACAAAAAAAAAACTAAATTAAAATCGGTTCATTAGTTTAGGCGCTACGGTGCCACAGACAGATACACAGATACACAGATACACACGTCAAACTTATAACACCCCTCTTTTTGGGTCGGGGGTTAAAAAGAAAAAGATGCAGATACTCTAAATTGTGTCAGTGTAGATAAAAACATCAGAATCGATGCCAGTTCTACCTAAATCCACGCAGATGAAATCGCGGGCAGCATCTAGTCAGGAATAATTGATTCTAGCTAGGAATATAAAAAAATCGTAAGAGCTTCAGAATGTTGCATTAGCTGACCCAAAAACACATTATCATTAAATCATAGAGGTGTGCTAGTGACTCGATAGGTAAACGTTTGAAAAAGTAACGCTTTTAGAAAGTAAAAATAATAAAATAAGCAAGTTACGGAAGCAGATTAATGCACCTGAGATTGTAGGAACTCTGAGATTTCCTTCGCGTTTAGAAAGTCACAAGTAGCTAAGCGTGCAGTCAGTAAAGTAAGTATCATGTATGATTTCAAACAAAAAACTTAGCATAAGATGAATAAACTCCATCGAATTCGCAAACGGTGTAATGGGTTTTGAAGTTTTACTTTTTTAAAGATGAAATTACCCGATTTTCTATACTTCACTCAAGTTTCTTTCCATAAAATATTTGAAAATAAGGTCAAATCATATTACTTCGTATTATGTTGTCTTTCTATCACACTATAATATTATAAAGGCGAAAGATTGTGTGTATGTGTGTATGTTTGTTACTCCTTCACGCAAAAACTACTGGACGCATTGGGCTGAAATTTAGAATGGAGATAGATTATACCCTGGATTAGCACATAGGCCACTTTTTATCCCGGAAAATCAAAGAGTTCCCACGGGATTTTTGAAAAACCTACTTCCACGCGAACGAAGTCGCGGGCATCAGCTAGTATGTAAATAGATCAAGGAAATTCAAGTATTTGTTCTCACACAAATCAAGTGTATCAAAAATCAAAGTTACCTACCTACCTATAGACGCTTTTGCTCTGTTGTGCGATTTCATAAACAGAAGGAAAATACATAAATAGCATAAAAATTATCATTGTTTACACATTGCACCTTCGCTTCCGACATTCCAATGTTCCTTTAGTAAAGCATGGAAACCTGTGTACACTTCACCCATACTTCCTATTGTACTTAAACGATCGATAATTTATAGGTTAAAAGCTGGTGTATATTTTTGTTAAACGCTTGTACAAGTAAATAATAAATATCTTTAATATACATAGAACTTGAGCCGACCTAGATGTTCCAGGCGGTCTGTAGATACCTACAAGTAGCCGTAGGTATATTTTGTATTTTTTAATGATGAACCTGTGAGGTATTTTGAATCCCATTGTTCATTTGTCATGGTATTAGGTACCTAAGTTCAAATGTGAACATTTTAACATGCCTACCACCCGAACTGTTGGCCCAATAATAATAGGACCCTGAAAGGTGTATTACCAATCTATATCTATTAACCGAAACTTATTCATAAAATTCTTGAAAGGCACCACTAATATTATGTGCAATTTAAAGGCGGTTTTTAGTCGAAGCTATAACATGCGAGAATGCAGCATGCAACAAACGCTGGCGTTTTGTGTTCAGCAGTTTATATTTTTATGCCGAGTCATTTTACTGTGGATTTGAACTCCTGCCCTGTAAGTAGTTAGGTACTCTGTGGCTACAGAAGTTTTGACAATCATCTCTTTAATACTTCCCACAAGCTCATGGAAGTAATTTTTATTGCTCTGGCCTAAATGAAGCTTAGGCACCGACAGCAGCTTTTACAAGCATCTCTTTAACACTTCCCACACGCTCTCGGATAATAATTTATTAAGTACATTTTAAACTCATCCTTGTCATTTGTTTCCGACACATTTCCTTATCGACGCAATTATTTATAGGTAACCTAGGTCGCGCTGCAGGTCTGAGGCCTTGGAGATAACTACTGCGTATTTGTGTAATGCTCGTGTTATCCTAATGATGTTTATGTTCCTTATTCTATAATAATACCTTCTATCTATAGACTACAATCGCAATAAAAGTTATTGTTAATCTTTTCCGTTAGTTATAATAATTAAACTAAAATAAAATTAATATAGTATAACTTCAAGAAAATTTCGAAATATTTAATACAATATTTTTCAATAAATAACTGCCAAGCCGGATGCTTTTTATGCGATATATTATATCAAAATCGATGCAGCGATTTCAATAACAATATTATTATATACAATATAGTACAATATTATTATATTGTACTATATTAATATTATATTATTAATATAGTACAATATTTTTTATTATATTTTTTTGTAAAATTTAAAGATGATTTTCCTGAAAAAAGTTTTGTATTTAAGCCTTTTGTGTAAGATAAACCTATAAATTCACTATCGACAGTTCTTTAGTACAAGTGCCTATCCAAGGCTTAGGTTGGCACTTTGCAGCAAGCAGATTTCTTCACGATGTATTTCTTGCACCGAATAGGTACCTATTATATGAAGTAACTATTAATTACACCTAATTAAAATTAATGACCTTTCTTTACAGAGTAGGTCACAATCGAGCCTTGACATTTTGGGAGAGAAAATGTCAATATTACGAGTATGTAGGTACCTATGGAAAAATTAGCAGCACGGTAAGGCCAGGGCGCTTGCTAGGTATATCAAGTTCCTTGCGAAACTGTTATGACTCTATCTATACAAAATGAGAGACTAACTCGAACTAAGGTGACACTGCTCGTTTGCTCGCTAATCATAAAAATAAAAGCGTGAGATATCATCTGACCCACTAATATGAGCATGAGCAATACATGCTGCCCAGATACGAGTACCTATTGAGGTGCGTTTCGTTTTCGCCATTTAGATTCTAAACTCCGAATTTAGGTTCCAATTTTCAAACTCCGGTTAAGAAGCTTCGGTTCAAAAATCAAAAGTGAACTTAGTTTATTTACTTAAAAACATCACTGAAAGCTCAATTATTCATTTTAACATAATAATTTATTATCATCATCAACCGATCACCTCGCACCGGCTCACTGCTAAGAACGGTTCTCCTGTCAGAGTGTGTGGTTTGACGCTGGCGAATTGCGAATCGGCACTCAGATATGCAGATTTCCTTTACGGTACATATACGAGTAACTCACAGAAAAGTTAGAGGTGCATGACCGGGGTTGAAACTCCGGTCGCTCGACTAGAAAGACGACAACTTCTGAACCACTGAGTTATCACGCTTCAGCACATTATTATAAAATGTCTAAAACAAAGCCTCAAACTGTTAATATTTATACATTATTTTACTATAACTTTTATATTTTTGCTGACCTTTTTTTATCTGAACAATTAATAAAAACATTTGACAGTAGACATAATTCAGTAGGTTTGCAAAATGACACAAAACAAATAGAGTAGTGTAGGCAAAGTGTCATTGACATAAACACACTTCCTGCGCGCCGGCCTCACGTAAATCTGCGACTACCGGTGAAAGATAAAGAATACGGTCTACAGAATAAAGTTCTGTTCTTTTATTTTTCTTTTAAATTATTATGTAGAAACCTGTTAAGTACGTGTCGGATTCGACAACGAAGTTCAGTACTATTGTATAAGAAATAACGCTTTTTAAATTTTCATGGCGGCTATTTTGAAATTTTTATTGTTGTTATAGCGGTAATGGATGGACGGACAAACGGTCTGACAGACAGTTCAATAATTCCAGAGATTACCCCCTACACACAAACTTACAAACTTAACCTGTTTATATATTAGTGTAGAAGTGTAGATGGATATCTCACGATAGTTTAAACGATAAGATACCTAAGTAATTACTTAATACCACCTCAATAAAAGATGTACTTACGTTTCAAAACAAATTCAAATTCAAATTTATTTATTTTTTCAAAAAAAGTCATACATTAAATTTAATAACTTAGGTACATCTATAATACTTATTTGTACACACAATACACAGTATGATACTGTGCACACAACTATTTAAACAAATAGTTGTGTGCTCACAGTTATAATTCTCCTATTTATTCCTTTGTACACGAAACTAAAACTAAAATTTTGACTAAACTTAAATTAATAATGATACCTATTTAATCTAGGATTTAAGTGTCGTGTACAAGAGAGACAGTACTTTGTGAATTATTGTGAATAATTGTGTTACAATTTGTTACATATAAACATGATATCTAAAACAAGAATATTTTGAAAAACAAAAAATATTTGTAAACAGCTGATCTATGTGGTAGTGACGCACTTCCATCCGAAAAAGATCTGAGTAAACTCTCAAGCAATCTCTCAAGTGGTGTCTAAAGAAGTTTCAAGTAAGTAGGTACTTCAAAAAGGTAAAAGTAAATCACCGTAGAATTTATACACTCCACGGCAGATGTTACGTACAACGACGCGGAAACTTGCCACTGATTTTATAAGTTCGATAAGACATCAGGTGAAATAAAGGCGACTTATCTTTTACTATTAATCTGATACTTGCACAGCTCTATTATTACAAAATTATGTTTCCAGACAAATTACATAAAAGTCTTCCAAGCCACAATCTTTATTACATCACACTAGTTTTAACAATTGAGATGTTACATTTATTATTTAATTATTTTTTTGCGCACCGTACGCGCACACGTAATACGACCTTCCCCAATGTCCCATCGCTGTGACAATAGTTAACCGCAACCATTACTAATTTGCGTTTGTAATGAACTCTATGTCCATCCAATAAAGCCTAAAATTCTACATTTTGCTATAAATAAGTTTGCGCTCTAATTTAGTTGAAATTAAAGACAATGCAATTTATTTTGAACCCAATTAGAAAGGACTAAGGGCTATTTTGTACTGTGTGGTAGTTTTCGTTATCAGTGATCAACGAATAAGCATTTAATTCGGAACTGCAATTTGCTCTTATCTTAAAGAATCGAAGTTTAAAAGAAACATAAGGAAACGTTTTAATAGTGGAGCAAGTCAACGTTAAGAAAAGGAAGTTTAATTTTTTTTATTATAGCCGTAGTACTTTTTACGTATTTTTGAACATGAATGAGCATCCAATCATTTAGACTCCACAGATATAGAGAGTTAATAAAATACATGCCGAACTGAGAAGGAGGCCCCTTTTCTGGATGTCGATTAAAAGCATTTTCATAAAACCCACAATTTATAGTGAAAATAATTTTCAATAATTTTCATTATACGCGCGTATGTCGCTCGTCGGCTTAGAAATTCACTTCATAGTTCACATTCAATCTGTGATCACAGATCCAATTTTTCAGGAGACAATAAAAACTGCTTAAGTATTAATTCATCTTCATCATCATCATCGTCATCATGATCTCCCCATCCCGGCTCACTACTGAGTACGGGTCTCCACTCAGAATGAGAAGGGTTTGGCCATAGTCTACCACGCTGGCCAAGTGCGGATTGGGAGACTTCACATACTTTTGAGAACATTACGGAGAACTCTCTGGCATGCAGGTTTCCTCACGATATTTTCCTTCACCGTTAAAGTAAGTTATATTTAATTGATTAAAACGCATATCATTCCGAAAAGTTAAAGATCCGTGCCGGGATCGAACCCCCGTACTCCCAAATAACTCAGCCGTTAATAATGTACAGTTTTTTTTTATAACAAGAGGCGGCTGCTTCCTCTGACATAGTGTCAGAGACGTTTGTAAGTTGTTTAAAAATTTATACTGTAAAAATTTACATATAAATACATAATAATATATAATGTATAGTATATTCTAATCTGCGATCTTTGAAAGGAACAGAACAGTGCAATTCTTCCCCATGTTAATCTTGGTATTCTATAAAACTAGACAACATTGGGTCTGCCGTTATTAAGTATCACACTTCACACTAATATTATAAAGGCGAAAGTTTGTATGTGTGTGTGTGTGTGTGTGTGTGTGTATGTTTGTTACTCCTTCACGCAAAAACTACTGGACGGATTTGGCTGAAATTTGGAATGAAGATAGATAATATCCTGGATTAGCACATAGGCTACTTTTATCCCGGAAAATCAAAGAGTTCCCACGGGATTTCGAAAAACCTAAATCCACGCGGGCGAAGTCGCGAGCATCGGCTAGTTAATAATAAATAATAATTGGTCTTAGTAAATACGTTGTTTTTTTTTAATTCAATTCTGACATGGCATGTGGGGTTTTCGATAGTAGGTACTAGGTAGGTACTTACATAACCATAAAATCACCGATTCATTACCTAAAGAGTTTATAACTTTATAACTAAGAATTGTTACGGCCAAACCACACCAAACGCCAGCTTAATTTATGTACCTACACAATAATCAAATTAATATCTTACACTCCATTGTGTATTGTAATTATATGATTAGATATGAGTATAATATCAATCAGCTGTCACTCGCAGCCTTGCTCAGGTGAAAAGCAAATAAGATCTATTAGATAACAAGTGACATCATAGTGATTAATGCGGCAGATATATCAGTTTAATTCTATTAAAATATATTATTGTAAGTAATCATTATCTTTGAATGTCAAGGGTATTTCCGATAAAGCACGACTAAGGCAAATAAGTTATACAGTTATTGACTTACTAGCTGATGCCTGCGACTTCGTTCGTGTGGATGTAGCTCCGTAGAAGACTATACATCTATACATATAATAAAATTGTAGAAAAGTGGTGTCTGTACAATGGAAATATATAAAAAAAAGTAGCAGGGGTTGTTATTATATCGATGCCGAAGCCGAAATTGTAATTAATTTTTTTTTGTCTGTTTGTCTGTTTGTCTGTGTGTTTGTGCACGCTAATATCAGAAACGGCTTATTTGATTTAGATACGGTTTTCACTAATATATTGTGGTAAGCTTCACTTAACATTTAGTGTTTATTTCATGTCAATCGGTTCATAAATAAAAAAGTTATGTCAATTTAAAGAATCACGCTGCCCGAAAAGTCACTATTCCACGAGAACGAAGTCGCGGGCACAGCTAGTATATAATAGTCTAGACCTACGAGAGCCACATGGTCGAATTAGTGACCCCCAGCTCTCTAAATGAGAATTAAAAAGAAAAAAAGATAGTATCTAAGCCGTGGAAATTTTTGGTCTAAGATTTACCACGTTGCAAAATCCTTCGGAGCAGTGCGGCACGTGCTTTTCATAAGTAAAACATAATACGAATTAAATATTATTATGCATTTACATACAATGCCCAAGCTGAGGTCACACTAAATAATAATATTATTTTCCTCTAAGCGGTTCATTAAGTATACCTATTATTACAAGGGATTTATGCTTTGTTACTAAATATGGACCTCTTTTGAATTAGTCGCGCTCTAATCTGCCCATTTGAGAAAACTTGTAAGAGGAGTTTATTCGTAATGAGCTCCTTACAAATGTAGTTTCATTATCGAGCGTTATTAGTTTCGTAATTTGTATTTAAATCCTTGTGCCCGTGTAACTTTAAAACTAAAAATTTTAACGGGACTCTGGCAAACCCCAGACACAAATTGCTAGAAGGTATCTACAAAATTTTATTAAGTTTAATTGGTTAATATCAAAATGAGAGCCAAATTACGTTTGTCTGGAGCTCACTACGAATAAACTGCTTTTATTTTACGTTAAATCATGATGGTAATATGATGGTCATTTTGATATTTTATCGCCCGTTATATATTTTAATGATAAAGCTTAATATTTAAATGATTAATATTTTGATAGCATCCGTTTAGAATAATAATTAATTAATACTTAATCTTCTATACCTAATTAATTATGATCGTTTTACACTTTGTATACTTACATAAATTATTATTTATTTTATTTAGAATATATTCGGTTGTAGATAAAGAGACAAAATGGGCATTTGATAATAAAAAAAATTATAGGTAGGTACTGAAGAACCAGATAGAGTGGGAAATTTTTGAGGGAAAAGACTTTCAAAATTTTATTATTTTTTGATTATTTTCCTGAAAAAATCAATTTTTTTTTTTTCAACAATGCTGAACACATTGTTGAAAAATCCTGAAAAGTCGATTGATAAGCCATATAGGCAGATACATTTAACATAGCTTATGATAGATACATGATTACCTATTGCCTATTAGATACGTCACACGTGTACGTATTTAGGATGAAACTCGTCTTAATATTTACCGTATAGTATATAATATATTAACCGTAACATACTGTTTAAAAATATTAATCTAGGTATTGGGCAACCCAACTTCCTTTTTCCTTCACTAAAGTCCAAGGTTCATAGGAGAGTAATTAAAAACAATATTCCCGCGAACTTGTTAACCCTGCGGTTGCCATATTGAAAAAAAAAATCGCTCGCCATAATTATAAGCTCGAATTGATTTATTCGCCGCACGACATACAACCATGTCTAAGTAAACTGAGTAAAGTTTGCTTTGAGTATGTATAGGTTTTTATCCAATTGTAGTTTGATATGGTCGTATGTTTGTCAATAAGAAGATATTTCTTTTTAAAAATCAGTGGAAGACCCTGACACAGTTTTGGTGCGTTGTCGCTGCACACATGGACCATACGAGTCTGAATGGATAGCCACACCCACGCATAAATCCTTCATTCTATTCTAACCTTTATAAAATTGACATTAAGGGTCAAAATTGTATTCATTAAAAGTCCCTGTTGCTCTCCGTATAGACTTACTTATAATATTGACATATGAACATTGACTTTTAAGCGTTGATTCAATACATACTACTTTCTGTTCGTGTAATGTGTGGTACTGTTAACACTTAAAGTAAATGCCTATTCTAAAATACTGGCTCGCCTTCTGATACTATTTTATATATTTAATATTCTCTTATCAAGATAAAGCTTGTCAAAAAGTCAGTCTCTTTTTATTTCTCACTTCACAGACACTTAAAAATTTGGTCATAATATAGTATTTATTTCATCCAATAATCCAATTATTTCAAGTTTGTTATCAATATTGAAACCCCAACAACAAGTTTCGAGTTAGTAGGATGACGGGCCCTGCATTAATCGTTAGAGCGGTTACGCACTCTGATCCGAGTTCATGATAATACGGATGTAAAAAACTCGGACCGAACTCGGATATTGCTTACGCACTCACCCTATTTCTGATCCAAAGCCAAGCTATTCAGTAGACATCTTTGACATATCTACATCATAATCACACTAATATTATAAAGGCGAAAGTTTGTATGTGTATGTGTGTGTGTGTGTGTGTGTGTGTGTGTGTGTGTGTGCGCGTGTGTGTGTGTGTGTGTGTGTGTGTGTGTGTGTGTGTGTGTGTGTGTGTATGTTTGTTACTCCTTCACGCAAAAACTACTGGACGGATTTGGCTGAAATTTGGAATGGAGATAGATAATATCCAGAATTAGCACATAGGCTACTTTTTATCCCGGAAAATCAAAGAGTTCCCACGGGATTTCAAAAAACCTAAATCCACGCGGACGAAGTCGCGGGCATCATCTAGTAGGTACTATGTCCGATTTTAATCCGAGGCACATCCGAGATATTTTCACGGATGACGGAGAGCACTCGGATGACGGAAGTCTAGTCGGAGCTAGTGCGTAAGCTACCATACAAATAGTTCTATGACTACTTCGGAATGTATTTTCACAGATTCAGATCAGATTCAGTGCGTAATCGCCCTTAAAGTAGTCGTTTATTTTATAATATGTAGGCTTTACATACACTATCAATAATATATTATCATACTACTTATTGCTTAGGTAACGTAAATACCAATGCATATCAAGTACAAAGCCTAATCCAATAAGGCATCCTTCCTCGACATGAAAAAAAATCAGGCCTACCTTTCCCTCTCATCCAACTAACTTTAAGCCCTATATTACCTATAATTTAAAGATCATTTTACTTTAACGTCCTGTGTTACATTTCTCCCTGAAGCATGATGCGAATTTGAACTTTATTTGACTGTGTTAAAGTGTAAATTTAATAGAAGTGATTAAAAAATAGGGCGCTAGTATAGGCTGCGTAATAGTTCATCCGTGCGAAGTAATATTTAATCCTATTCAGAATTGCGGTTAAGGCTTTGCGGTACATTTTTATTTCCAGATTTATTGTGAACTAGTGGATGCCCGGCGTGTATTACTGCATTAAAAAAACATCTTCGCGTTATTGCCTTTCTAATGAAACCGGTTTGGGGCAGATCGGTTGGATGGTTCAGAAAGCTAGTAAAAACGAAAACAGGTGATAGTACAGTCTACTGATGATTACTGGATACCACAAAAAAAATCACGAAAATTAAAAAATAAAAAGTATAAATTATGGACGATCAATAGCGTCCATCTTGAAAGTTAAAAACAGCCGCTATCACTTTATATTTGATAATAATAAATAACCATTGGGAGTCAGGCGGTCACCCAATATTTAGTACATACTTGAACTTTAATGTCTCAACTCAATGAACGAATATGACAGGTTTGTTAAGGCTCGCGATTGACATCTGACCTCCGATAACCATTAAGGGCAAAGCATTAACACTTTTAACCTGGACAAATAGTAAAGACGTTTGTTGATTGTTATCAACTTCTGATTATATACAGAATGTTGTTTTGAGGTCGGCCAGTGAGGCGAAAAATGAAATTTCATCAGCAGCTTTCTACTGAGCACAAGGCTCCCTCTCAAAATGAGAAGGATCTGGCCATAGCCACGCTGGTCAAATGGGATTGACATGGAGAACTCTCACGCCTGCAGATTAATTTTTCACGATGTTTTCCTTCACCGTTCAAACAAATGATATTTAATTTGCCACGCATATAAAAAAAAGTAAAGTGTGTGTGCCCGGGATAGAACCCCCGAGTCCCCGAATAGGAGGTCTAAGTTGTTAGAACTTAGGCCTTCTAAGCTATCCTCACAGTTTTCGATTCTATAATTAATTTTTAAGGAACCATTGATTTAAAAAAAAGCTGCAATAAAAGATTTTCATAAGTTCTCATACACAGCTGTACTTTTTCTCAAAAAAATAAAATAATAAATATCAAAATAAAAATATTGTACCTAGTGAAACTGTACAACGCGAATGGCGAACTTGAAGAATTTTACCTAAGTAATCAGATTCAGATTCAGATTTATTTATTTGCTTTCATGTACATTTACATTAATTGATGGTGGGTGCTTAAAGCTAAAAGCTAAATACATGAGACCCTGTCAGGGTATTGCAAATACAATTTTAGGTACAATAAAATGGTTAATATTAAAAATACTATAATAATAATAATCCAAGTAATAGTCTATGCCTATTACCTATACCTACTTATTTATTCAAGGTTTATTTGAAAAAGATACACCGACAAGGATTATGAAATTCCTAAAGGGATTTGCTGTCGTAGGCAGCGACCATAAATCAATGGTCGTAGGGGTACTATTTAAAGAACAGGTCATCACTCTCTATTGCAACGCATCACACTATTTCTAGTTGTGACGTCCGTAGTATTATGTACTAGTTGATGCCCGCAGCTTCGCCCGCGTGGCTTGGTCAGATCCCCTGCAGCATCAGGATTGAGGAGTTGGAATCCAAATTTTTTTTTTATAAAACAATGTTGCAAAGTTCCTCTATCGATTAAAAAAGAAATGACGCAAATCGGTTCTGAAATCTCGGAGATTTCGGTGTACATAGGTAGAAAAACACAACTCCCTTCTTGAAAGTCATTTAAAAAAGTAGCCTATGTTACACCCTGGTCAATCCTCTACTTGTATGTGAAAATCCCGTTAAAATCGGTTCAGCCGTTCCGAAGATTAGCCTTTTCAAACAGACAGACAGACAGACAGACAGATAGACAGACAGACAGACAGACAGACAAAAATTTTAAAAACGTGTGATTCAGTTATGTTATCGTTTAAATAACCATATGACCTTAATATGTGGTAGTTATTTCGAAATTACAGACAGACACTCCAATTTTATTTATTAGTATAGATATTCCAACTGTCTAGGAAACCTTTTTAAAATACCTATAATATAATCAAAGCATCATCCAGAGGAACAAATTTTTTGTTTGATTCTTAGTTTTCATATTTTTTTTTTTTTCAATTAATTAATACGCCTTCATATAGCGGTAACAGGATTTTATATTATTAGTATTATACTACCTCTGTAACAAATTTCGTCAAAATCGGTTAAATCGGCGTCCCCCGCCTTATACCCCGATTGCCATCTCAAGCTGTCGCGTACTGTAGCTACGATGTCTACGCGGCCTCTACGAGACGTAGCGTAGCGGAATTTGGCATTATTGTATTCTAAGTCTGATGTAAAGTACTTAATTAAAAAAAAAGTACTTAGTTAGTTTCTTAAACATATTATTATTCTTAATTTGCGATATAAAAATACAAATAAGGAATTGGTTTTAGAGCATTAGGATAATAAAATATAATATAAAAATCCTATGGGTACCTAGGTAATAGGTAAAGGTTTAAGTAAGGCAATAGAACTTAAGACCTGTAGTTGTAACGCCTAGTCTTGAGTGATATGTGTTATGAAAAAGTCACAAACCGCGGCGCGTGTACGCAATGCATGTGTCAGAGCATATGCAAGGTGAGCAGCCGCGCCCATGCCGGCTCGACGACTAGTGATGTGCAGCTACCATATTTTCAATTCTATACTATTTAACCGCCTCGTTGGTCGATTCCCTAGTCAGACCAATGCACCCCTTGTCTCGGAGAGTCTCCTTGTCCGGTCGTGTCGGATTTCGTCGAATCGGACTATAAAAGTGAGGAAATAGAGAGTGCACCTGTGTTTGCACACACATTTGTGCACTATAATATCGCCATTCCAGCACATTGGGCAGAGATAAATCCCGCGCAAAGTAGCCTAGTGTTAACAGGGCTCTCTCCGTCACTCGCTTCATACAATCGTAGTTCCAATTTCATTTGAATAGTAAGCAACCAAAGTCCATGAAATTTTGCAGACATATTCTAGAAACTAATATCTGTGTCTGTGGTGTTTTAGATTTTTCTAAAAATATTTAGTTTTAAAATTACAGGGGCTCAAAGATTTGTATGAAATTTTTTAAGACCGTGTAACTTTGAAACCGAATATTTTAACAGAAATCTGGAAAACCACAGACATAGATATTAGTTTCTAGAATATGTCTGCAAAATTTCATGGACTTTGGTTGCTTAATATTCAAATGAAATTGGAACTACGATTGTATGAAACGAGTGACGGAGAGAGCCCTCTTAAGGGCATAAAACCCCAAATTTCGGCCACCAGGTTATTGTAGTACAAAGGAGTAACAAACATCCAAACTTTCATTTATTATTATATTATAACGTAAACATACGGTACGCAAGGATTTTTAAAAATTCAACCTCTAAGGGAGAAAAAAGGGTGAAGTTTGTGTAGTCTATCGACGTCGATTTTTTTTTAATTCAGATACAAGTTAGCCCTTGACTGCAATCTTACCCGGTGGTAAGTGATGATGCAATCTAAGATGGAAGCGGGCTAACCTGGGAGGGGTATGGCAGTTTTTACTAAACCCATACCCCTTTGGTTTCTACACGGCATCATACCGGAACGCTAAATCACTCGGCGGCACGGCTTTGCTGGCAGGGTGGTAACTAGCCACGGCCGAAGCCTCTCACGAGACCAGACCGGAAATTTAGAAATTATACAGTTCGAAATCCCTGAACCCGGGAGGGATTCTAGAAGGAGGGATACCTGCGCCAGGGAGGTAGTCAAGAATATTCGATCTTTACACCACTAAATCTGCAACAGTGACACATCACTACCGAGAACCATGTCGAAACGCACGTGTGTGTTGTGCAACGGACATGTTACTAAAATATAATAACATACCAGATTTGTGTGGACATTTACATTCAATGAGACCTATAGCTAGACCAAAAAACCTATAAGTCAAATACCCAACCGTCGAAATACCACGTACTATGTTACACATACGTCTTACTTTGTTGCTTCCATTGCTATAGTTACCTATTTTCTGTTACGGGGTCCAAAAGGTTTTGTTCTTCCAGTTTGCGAGCATTGTAGGGTCTACTTGTCTCAGTCGCATACGACAACCGGGATCCTGAGACGCCTCTAACTGGACGTGGACGGCACCGCTGGGTTTTTTAGTGGGTATGCTGTATGGATGCAGCATCAAATGCATTGCTAGTGAGCCCCACATACCCGCTTTTGAGCGGCATGCGTAATTGCATTTTTACCAGCGGAAAAAAAAAGGGTCTACTTTTCCTGAGGATGCTCCGGTGTCGGAGAGAAACGTGCGTTGAGTGTGTTGTGTATTTGTGTGGTGTTGCGTGGTGGTACTTGGGGCTTGCTTGGGGGCTTGCTTTTCCTGCTTGATTAGCAGTGGGAGGGTGGTGTCGCATGATGCATGTTGTGCCATACAACTTTACTTTTTTCAGCGGATTATAGCAAGTTAAGCTTGTGATTCTTTGTTCTTCCAGGGCGTTA
This sequence comes from Maniola jurtina, assembly GCF_905333055.1. Lineage (NCBI taxonomy): Eukaryota > Metazoa > Arthropoda > Insecta > Lepidoptera > Nymphalidae > Maniola > Maniola jurtina. The sequence continues at coordinate 1,394,067 of NC_060033.1, read as the reverse complement.
TTATAAATTCAGAGTGAAGCAGAGGATTCTAAAGTAGAATCTTGAGCGTAGTGAGGAATTAATTATTACGCCACCTGAGAACAAAATATTTTGGCCCCGAGTGACAGACAATATTTTTCATCATTATTTACAAAACAAAATCACACTAATATTATAAAGGAGAAAGTTTGTATGTGTGTGTGTGTGTGTGTGTGTGTGTGTGTATGTTTGTTACTCCTTCACGCAAAAACTACTGGACGGATTGGGCTGAAATTTAAAATGGAGATAGATTATACTCTGAATTAGCACATAGGCTACTTTTTATCCCGGGAAATCAAAGAGTCCCCACGGGAATTTTGAAAAACCAACATCCACGCGAACAAAGTCGCGGGCATCAGCTAGTACCTAATAAAGCACGAACGCGGACCAATCAGAAGAGAGAATTAGCTCAAACTCCCATAAGTACAAAATATAATCTAAAAAAAAAAACATTTCGTCTAAAATTGGTTGCACTCACAAGTTTATAATTAGTAAAGCCAAGCCCTTAGCTGAGCTTCGATTTGAGCTGTTTCACTAAGGTGAATTTTATGAAAAAATTTATGGGGTCTCTAAGTAGTATCTGTATCTTAGTGGTCATTATATTTTATACCAAAATGCCTAATCAAAATGCGGGTCTACAATATAGAGAAAACTGGCTTTCTATATCGATGGAGAAAATTATTGCAATCAAAATCTTGAAATTATTGCTCGTTGATAATAATATGTCAGTTATACGATACTTCCATACTAATATTACTTACAAAATATGGAAACCTGCATTCCCGAAAGTTCTGCTGAAAAGAGAATGAAGTTTGCCAATCTACACTTGGCTACCGTGGATGGGCTATGGCCTAAGCTCTAATCCCTCATCGTCATCATCATCATCGCGTGCCTTCTTCGAAACGAAGTTTGGCGATCATCATCCGAAAAGCTTCTCTATTAAAAGCCGCCTTTTTCAACTTCGGGTAACTAAGCCCTGTCCACGCCCTTATATCGTCCAACCATTTACGTCTTTGGCGACCTTGAGCTCTTTTGCCTGCAATTCTCCCTTCCAAAACTAATCTTGGGAATGAGAATTGTCCTCCTCTCTGTAAATGCCCAAAGAAAGCGAGCTTCCTTCGCATGATGGTGGACATGAGTTCTCTCTCTTTGTGATTTTTCTCTCTCTAAACCCTGGCCTTTCTGAAAGGAGACCTGTACCTCAGTAGTGGGCCGGCGCGGCGATAGGTTGAGGAGATGAGATAGCAGTAACAACCATACTACAAAGTTACTACTGAAGGTATTGAATTTAATTTAATCTTGGTATTAATAGAATTTATCTTGGTATTAACAGAATGGCATATAATGTGATAGTATGTAGTAGATTTATATGAAAGCATAAAAGATGCTAGGTATAATTATCCAAGTTTAGGTAATTCAATTCAATAAATTGCAATGAAACGGCCTTTTACCTGTAAAAGCCTTATTTATATGCAAATATGACAACACAACACATCACAATTCACAACGTCTGTGTGTTATTTATTTAACTAAACTACTGACTCTTGCAACTTGGTCAGATATCTATTAATAACCTTTTAATTTTGAGAAAATCTTTCCTAATGTTACTAACTTAACATAGATCTACGTGTAAGACCTAATAATAAGCCTATATTAAGGTAATTAATAAGCAGGTATTTATATGTGGTCAAAGGTAGGTAGGTGTAAAAACTTCTAAAATAAATACCATACGGATTACAGGTAAATAAGATAATAATAGGTACCTTAGTACATAATATAGAAGCTCTCTGAAAGAGATCTTAATTATGTGATAAGCTTTTTATTTAACAGCTACATTTAATTATGTTTTTGGTTTGTGTCAAGTAATAATAACTAGCCGATGCCCGCGACTTCGCCCGCGTGGATTAAGGTTTTTGGAAATCCCGTGGGAACTCTTTGATTATCCGGGATAAAAAATAGCCTATGTGCTAATCCAGGATATTATCTATCTTCATTCCAAATTTCAGCCAAATCCGTCCAGTAGTTTTTGCGTGAAGGAGTAACAAACATACACACACACACACACACACACACACACACACACACACATACAAACTTTCGCCTTTATAATATTAGTGTGATATTATCAGGATTTTTATCTAGAACTATCATTTTTGCTGTACGCTTTACTTGTTCTATAGTTAACGTAATTTATGGTGATTCCAAAACACAATGTTCCCGAACTTCTGACATAATATGTAGTAGTTGTCTAAGTAGTGTATTAAGGGGAAGAGACTTTGTATTTGAAAAAGCAAAAATAGATATAAAATGTGCTCAACTCTATAGTTCCAGCGGTGTCTCGCGTACTTGTCTCCAGTACAAGAATAACAGACATGCAGAAAAAGACATATAAGACACAGGCATGCTTAATTCAAAGGCACATACTTGAACCTGGCTTATGGCCAATGGTGTCAGGGTCACAGAAGTTTATATAAACGCGTTTTATATCCGGAGATGAATGCCATATGGCTAGACTGTGGCGCCTAGGTTTTATAACTACACATATAAAAGCACTATGTAAAAACAATATCATAATATCAGTCATATTTTTCTTCGCCCAACTGGTCCACGTTGATTTAGGTTTTATGAAAACCCCTTTTGAATTTCTCTAAATCCTTTCTTCAAATGAATTTATTTATTTCATGTAGACACCCTGTGCCACGTATGATATGACAAGATCTTGCCACGGGTTCGGAAATTAAATTCTACTGAGACGAGTTGGCAAGAAACTATTATAATAATAGATACCTATATTTATTTACGACGTACCTACGTACCATAGCTAATATTATACTATGAAAGCATTTTGAGTCCGTAAATGTGTATCTTACACATAATTACTAATTAGTTATTAATCTTAAATTATTTTCAAAATATAATTTTTGTATTTTTTGTAGTTATTTAGAAATGTAATAATTTTCTCGCAGAAGTAACTGGGTAACAAGGAGGTATGACTTAGTTTTTTTTTTACTATCACGCCACGGTAAAGTACGAATTACGTTAGGTCTGCTATTACGTTTAGGGTTCCGTACCTCAAAAGGAAAAAAAGGAATCCTCATAAGATCACTTCGTTGGCTATCTGTCTTTCGTGTCTGTCAAGAAACCTATAGGGTTTCACGTTGAGCTAGAATCATGAAATTTTGTAGGTAGCTACCTACCTACAAAATTTTCTACAAAGTAGTTCAAGCACAAGTGGGAAAAATCCGAGTTAGTGGTGGTTTCCCAAAGCAAATTAAAATGCGATCATGAACAAATATAATTAGTATTTTCAACTTTCAAAGTAAGATAACTATACCAGATAGGGTATTATATCAAAGGGCTTTACCTGTACATTCTAAAACATATTTTTATTTATTTTTATGCATAATAGTTTTTGATTTATCGTGCAAAATGTCGGAAAAAATACCCGAGTACGGAAGCCTCGGTGCGCGAGGTTGACTCGCACTTGGCCGGTTTTTTTAGTGATAAGGACAGTAGGTAGGTGTGAGTATGTAGGTCACCTACATTCTGACCTTTGTGTTAATCCCCGAGTATGTAGGTACTGTTCGAACAACTTTTTATGTTGCACTAGTAGAGGCCAATAGTTTTGCTCTCTCGTATAATATAAATTAGCTATTAAGTACATCCATACTAGTATTATAAATGCGACATAATGTCTGTCCGTCTGGTTATTGTTTACCCACTATGTGCTACCTTTCACGGCCCATCCAATTTTATTTACTTTGATGAGATTTAGTAGATAAATAGCTTGTATCCTGGAGACAGACATAGGTTCATTTTTATCCCTGACAATGAGAATTTTCTCGGTATTTAAGAAACTACGTCCACGCGGACGAAGTCGTAGGCACCATCTAGTAATATATGAAACTAGCTTATTCCCGCGACTTCGTCCGTGTGGACAACACAGATTTCGAACCCCTATTTTACTCCTTTAGGGGTTGAATTTTCAAAAATCCTTACTCAGCGGATGCCCACGTCATAATTATAGCTATTTTTAGCCCGATCCATCCAGTAGTTTGAGATGTCCGTTGATAGATCAGTCAGTCAGCTTGTCCTTTTTAACCCCCGACCCAAAAAGAGGGGTGTTATAAGTTTGACGTGTGTATCTGTGTGTCTCTGTATCTGTGTATCTGTCTGTGGCACCGTAGCGCCTAAACTAATGAACCGATTTTAATTTAGTTTTTTTTGTTTGAAAGGTGACTTGATCGAGAGTGTTCTTAGCTATAATCCAAGAAAATCGGTTCAGCCGTTTGAAAGTTATCAGTTCTTTTCTAGTTACTGTATGTAACCTTCACTTGTCGGGGGTGTTATAAATTTTTAATTTACACTTGTATATATTTAGATGAACGAGGTGCTTATAGAGTTGATTAGGTAATCAACTCTAATATGTCACATAGGCGTGGTAATTTACCTAAATTGAAATTTGCATGGACCTATGTGCCATTTACACACCTAACCACACATACGTCTAACATAATAGTTATTTCAATATCTACTTAGGTAAACCTAACAGTTTAGGAGGAGTCCTAGAGGAGATAAACAGTAGATATGTTCGAAAACGTATTCTACTGTTTAACTCCTCCTTACAACGCGACTTTACCAAGATGGTAGGATCGCGCTCTAGCCATCTTGCAACATAAGTAATATAATCTATATTTTAATATTATAAACGCCAAAGTGTCTGTCTGTCTGTCTGCTAGCTTTTTACGGCCCAATAGATTTTGGTGAAATTTTGTACAGTGTTAGCTTACATCCCGGGCAAGAACATAGACTTTTTATCCCGGAAAACTAAGGAGCTTCCACTTGATTCTCAAAGGCCCATCCGTTTAACCGATTTACATGGTATAGAGGTAGCTTGCATCCCGGAAACTGACTTAGGCAACTTTTTATTCCGGAAAATCAAAGAGTTCCCACGGGATTTTTAAATAACCTAAATCCACGCGGACGAAGTCGCGGACATCATCTAGTCACACTAATCACACTAATATTATAAAGGCGAAAGTTTGTATGTGTGTGTGTGTGTGTGTGTATGTTTGTTACTCCTTCACGCAAAAACTACTGGACGTATTTGGCTGAAATTTGGAATGGAGATAGATAATATCTTGGATTAGCACATAGGCTACTTTTATCCCGGAAAATCAAAGAGTTCCCACGGGATTTCGAAAAACCTAAATCCACGCGGACGAAGTCGCGGACATCATCTAGTCTAGTTATACATAAAAGTAAGTACTTACCTTTCTGTTAATGAAATATGACACACCGTAAGGACCATTTAATGGCACAAGTCAGGCTGTAAACGGATCTTGTACGCAACACGTACTAAATTCACGGAGCGTCCACAAAAAAAGCAAAAATATTTTCTGCCATAACTATTTTTTATGGCAGCGATTTAGACAGGTATGTTGGTTGCGTGATAAGAAAGAGGCTTAGGTGTATCACGTGTTTGTAAGCCAGGCCGCCACGAGGAGTGAACCATGTGCTTTGGTTGCGTAAGTAAACAGAACTGTAAAGCCGGTAGTGAAAACAGTCATGTTTGTTTACAGGAACTGTAACCAAGTAAAAGATTAAAATTCTTGTTCCACAAATTCTCTACAAAATGTTTCACATAAAGTATCTCTACTTATAGAATTTCTGTTAATTTTCGAAATATATTGTAAAAAACTATCAACTGCGAGTCAGACTGTTATGCGAAGGGTTGCGTACCATCGTACAGGAAATAACAGTTTAAATCTTTTTTTGTGATCTTTTGTGGTCCAGTCTTGACCACGACTCGAATACAATGGGTCGGAAAATCGACAAATAAAGTCAGTGAATTAATCGTGTTATGTACCAGGGGCCTTACTACCATCGCTTAAAGTAGTAATGTTTTAATATTGTTTTGACATTTTCATATACAACTTGTATGAAATTGTCAAAACAATATTGAAACATTATTACTTTTAGCGGTGGTAGTAGGGCCCCTGTTACTAACCGTACAATTAATTTCGTTCGTTAAACCACGAAATAAGCTTAAAATCATTAGTTTTTTTGTGTTGTCACCACAAATTCACGGTTTTTGGATCCCCTTTTTTGTGCTATAAGACATTGCAAAACCTAAGACCTGCCAAATTTCATTATTCTAGGTCAACGCTAAGTACCCTATTTTTGGTTCCCTTGATGAGTCATGACAGATACGACAGACAGACAGACAATGAAGTAATCCTACAAGGGTTCATTTTTTTCTGGAGATACGAAACCCTAAAAATATCAAAACATAAATTATTAAAAAAAAATATAGGCCGTGATAATTGTTTTGTCAACGTTACATAGTTAAGTATAAGATTGATTTGGCGGATAAGTGGCCATATATGAACTGATTAGGAGCCGAACGCAGCAACCTTGCGCCGCCGCGCGCCGGTCGCTAACCTGGCGAGTGGTAGATTATTGCTAATTCACACTTTTGACCACTTATCTTACTTTGAGAAGGAGAAAGTCAATCAAACTTAAACTTTAATCATATTGATTTTATGCATACCCAATATTATACAAGTTACTAGATAATGTTCATTACATGAGTAGATGTACCAAAAAAATAATGAACCTCGTGAACGTGGGAGATAGTTACTTTTTTTTTTAACCGACTTCCAAAAAAGGAGGAGGTTCTCAATTCGTCGGGATCTTTTTTTTTTTTTTTTTATTTTTTTTTTATATTTTTTATGTATGTTCCCCGATTACTCAAAGACCCCTGGACCGATTTGGAAAATTTTTTTTTTGTTTGAAAGGGTATACTGTGCAGGTGGTCCCATATAAATTTGGTGAAGATCTGATGAATATCTTTGGAGATGGAGAACAGAACTCCTCAATGGATAAGAGCAAATTGCTCGCGATCAGTGTAATAGCTTAGTAAACAGTAGGGTTTTAACTGGGCATAGCATATTATAGTACAGTGGGGCCACTAAAAATTGTGAAATAAAAAATTTTCAAAAGAAAAATAAAACCGACTTCAAAAACCAAAAACACTAAAAAGTAGAAAATAATTTTTGTTTAGCTACACATGTAATGTACCTAGGTATGAAGTCGGGCGAGCTTCACTCTTGGATTTCTAATTTTGTTTTAATATGCTCGCTCGACTTCATACCTAGGTACATTACATGTGTAGCTAAACAAAAATTATTTTCTACTTTTTAGTGTTTTTGGTTTTTGAAGTCGGTTTTATTTTTCTTTTGAAAATTTTTTTTAATTTATAGACTAGTGCTTGGCTGCAATCAGACCTGCTAGCAAGTGATGACGTATTCATTCTTGACGTGGAGGTACCTACCCATATTAAAAGTGGAGGAGAAAACTGATGACGGAAGGGCGTTCCATATCCTAGCGGTTCGGATGAGAAACGAGGAAGCAAATCGCTTCGTACGTGTTTGAGGAATATCAACTACGAAGGAAGGGAAAAAGTGATACCGGAAAATTGGGCCAGGATCATAAATTCGAGAACAAATGGTTACGCGGACTATTCGCGAGCAAAAACTACTTAGTTTTATACGAGTAATTACTTGTTTAGCGTAGACGCATCCTCAGACGACTACTATGTACCTACTGCATATTTAATTTAGTACCATCATCACACCTCCGTGATAATTGTTTATTTTAGCAAGTGGCGAACTGTTTGTCGTGCGCATTTCACACGCGACATTCACCCACTTCTCTGAAGTTGTTGTAGTGCAAGAGACGACCGGCAAAGCTCTTCAATATAATGACAACTGCACTTTACAAAGTTTTTTTATTAAGTAAATAAAAAAAGAATAAAAAAATAAAAAATAAGATTTGATGCATAAATACCTATATTATTTCAACTTGAAATATTATAATGATATTAAGATAATTATAATTGTATGCAGCGAGAATTTGTCTGTGATAAATTATTCCGATGTGTGCTTGCTGCAATACGATATTGGAAAAACTATTTTTTACTAGCTGATGCCCGCGACTTCTTTCGCGTGGATATAGGTTTTTTAAAATCCCGCGGAACCAGGGATTTTTACGGGATAAAATGTAGCTTATTGTGTTAATCCAGGGTATAGTCTATCTTCGTTCTAAGGTTCAGCCAAAACGGCCCAGTAGTTTTTGCGTGAAAGAGTAACAATCATACACACACATACCTACGCACATACATACACACAAACTTCTCCTTCATAATATTAGTATGTGTGGGTAAAAATATACTAATAATCTCGTGGGAACTCACTCCTGTGCGGCATTGTCTAGTTAAATAATAAGTTTACGACCTATTTTACCGCGATTAATAGCCTCATCTGGTGACAGAAGGGCTGGTTCATTTTTTGCGCAAAAGATCAACCTGGCTGTCCAACGCAGAATTTCAGCCTGTATTCTTGGCACCATTCCACGCGGACATCATTTGTACAGTAATCAGATAAGGCTAGCTTTAAATTTTATTTAATACTAGCTGACGCCCGCGACTTCGTCCGCGTGGATTTAGGTTTTTTGAAATCCCGTGGGAACTCTTTGGTTTTCCGGGATAATAAGTAGCCTGTGTGCTAATCCAGGATATTATCTATCTCCATTCTAAATTTCAGCCGAATCCGTTTAGTAGTTTATGTAACAAACATACACACATACACACAAACTTTTGCCTTTATAATATTAGTCTGATAGTGTGAAGTGTGATGTGATTTCAACTTTAAAAAAGATAAGTAAGTTTTTTAATTATTACAACGTCTCTTAGACTATGGCGACGTCTTGTGACATTGAAACTCATCAGTGGAGTTTGGAGCTTCGTTGAAGGGGACAATGCGAGACTGTTGATTTCTATAATGATTTTACATAAAAGCTCGTTTGAGGGACCAATGTAAAACTTTTCATTTCTATAGTGATTTTACATAAACTTGAAACACTTGTATTAAGATTTAATAAGGTTGTAATAGCCTAGTGGTTAATCCAATACAGGAGGTCGGGGGTTCGATCCCAGGCACGAAACTCTAAATAATTTTTTGGGGTTAGTAATTAGAAGGTACTATGTGCGTTTTAAGCAATTAAATATCACTCACTAATTGAAGGAAAACATCGTGATGAAAACTGCATGAGTTACTTAGCCATAATGTTTTCAAAGGTGAGTGATCAATGAAGTCTGTCAATGCGCACTTGGTGGACTATGGCCTATAACCTTCTCATTCTGAAAAGAGATCTGTGCTAAGTGGACATTGCGTTGATGATGATTATGATACGGGGTAAAAATACGGGGTAAAACCTATGCCCGTCTCCGGGATGCAAGCTGACCCCTGTATACTAAACGTAAAATCCGTTTGATCGGATGAGCCGTGAAAACAGACAGACAGATATACTTTCCCATTCGCAAATTAAGTACGTACCTACCTATATACATGTGGTGGTGTAGCTTAATGTGCCTAGGTGTGGCCCTGCCTATAGTGATAATCAAATTCAGTGGTGATAATAGATTAGCACCGCCCATTAGTTACACTTAAACACTAACCTTAATGCATTCTTTAGTCTTTGCCACTAGAGGTTATATTATTTATACCTACGCCTACGCTATTACTATTTATAAAATACTTGAGGATGCCCGCGACTTCGTCCGCGTGGACTTAGGTTTTTAAAGATCCCGTGGGAACTGTTCGATTTTCCGGGATAAAAAGTTGCCTATGTGAATTACAGGACGTAAGCTACCTCGGTACCAAATTTCATACAAATCGGTTAAGCGGATGGGTCTTTAGGAATCCCGTGGGAACTCTTTGATTTCCCGGGATAAAAAGTAGCCTATGTCCGTCCCCGGGATATAAGCTGACCCTGTACGTCAGAATCGGTTAAACTGTTGGGCCGTGAAAAGGTAGCAGACAGACAGACAGACAGACACACTTTCGCATTTATAATATTAGTATGGATCTATCTATAGTAATGTGCTAAGTTTATCTGTATGTTGTGCAATCATCATTTATGATCATTAATCGTTAGACGTCCACTGCTCGTCATAGGTCTCTAGTAGGGACTTCCTCATTGCGGTCTTGCGCCGCCTGAATACAGCGGCTCCCCTGCGACTTGTTGGATGTCGTCTACCCACCTAGTAGGGGGTTCCAGCGCTGCGCTATCCGATGCATGGTTGCCATTCTAGCACTTTGGGACCCCAACAACCAAGTCTATCGGTTTTTCGAACTATCATCATCATCATCATCGTCAGCCTGTGGACGTCCACTGTTGGACATAGGCCTTCCCTAAAGAGCGCCACCACACCCGGTCCTCAGCCTTCCTCATCCAGCCACTTCCCGCCAGTTGCTTTATATCGTCGGTCCATCATGCTGGAGGGCGTCCCACATTACGTTTGCTTAAACGCGGTCTCCACTCAAGGACTTTCCGGCTCCAACGGCCATCGCCTCTACGACAGGCATGGCCTGCCCACTGCCACTTCAGCTTGCTAATAGTTTGGGCTATGTCAGTGACCTTGGATCTCCTGCGGATCTCCTCATTTCGGATCTTATCCCTCAGTGAAACTCCTAACATAGCCCTCTCCATAGCTCGCTGAGCAACTTTTCGAACTATATGCCCTGCCCAAAGCCACTTCAGTTTCGAAACGCGCTGAAGTATATCGGTTACTCTGGTTCTCCTATGGATCTCCGCATTTCTGATTTGATCACGTAGAGAAACTCCAAGCATCTCTCTCTTTCTCCATCGCCCACTGAGTGATTCTGAGCTTTCTTAAAGGTCCTAGATCCACAATAATTAGTAATGCAACTGGATCCATGATTAATTATCTCGCCTTTTTGTGGAAAATGTACATTTATCCCATGAGCAATGTTTCAGTAAAAGCTTAACAGGGCTCTCTCCGTCACTCGTTTCCACTCGTTTCATACAATCGTAGTTCCAATTTCATTTGAATATTAAGCAACCAAACTCCATGAAATTTTGCAGACATATTCTAGAAACTAATATCTGTGTCTGTGGTGTTTTAGATTTTTCTAAAAGTATGTAGTTTTAAAATTACAGGGGCTCCAAGATTTGTGTGAAAATTTTAAAACTGCGTAACTTTGAAACCGAATATTTTAACAGAAATCTGGAAAACCACAGACATAGATATTAGTTTCTAGAATATGTCTGCAAAATTTCATGGACTTAGGTTGCTTAGTATTCAAATGAAATTGGAACTACGATTGTATGAAACGAGTGGAAACGAGTGACGGAGAGAGCCCTCTTATTTAGTACGTACCTACCTACCGTTAGATTGATTGATTGATCTTCTTTACCTATTTGTGCTTGGAGAGCGGGCGGTAGATTCGCATGCTGTACATTGTACTATACAGATTTGTAAGAAATTTAAACTTGTAGTTCCGTGTAGTAGGTATATCACAGAATTCCGCAAAATAACGTCGCCTTCTATCCAACATTTTCTTTAGGCAGCGACTAATAGTAAAGTAGTTGAGATAATAAAAATTTCAAGCATAACCAGCGACAGTAGTCAGTGAAGCAATATAAACTTATATGTATCGAGTGCAGAAAGCGAAACATATTATGTGGGTCAAGTGTAACTACTCACATGAGCTAAGGCTATGGTAGGTTCTAGAACAACATGTTCTCTTGTTATTATTTCATTTCATTATTAATGGGTATTTATATTATTGATGAATAGGCACGACAAAAGACGTACATACATAATAATAATTAAATGTTTACTAGTACCTAGGTACCTTTATCGCGATCGTTGCAACTTCATCATCACAAACGGATAGACGTCCACTGCTGGACATAGGTAGATCTCCGACTTCCATACAGCACGGTCTTGCAGGCGCCGCCTGAATCCAGCGGCTCCCTGCGACCAGCGGCTCGATTGTGGTAGAATGACAGCTACAATTTCACGATCGCAATCATCTCTGATTGGTTGATGCTCGTCACGCTCGCTTACTATTGGTTACAATGTATTGTTGCAACAAGAATAGCTTAAATATAGCCAATCACAACGATTGCGATTGTAATAATAATTGATGCAGCTATTTGATGCCATCTGTCTGGTGCGAAGTCACATTCCAATTTTCAACACCTTGGGTCTCCAATGTCTATCGGCCTTTGAACTAAGTATGTGCCCTGCCCATTACCACATCAGTGTCAGAGCACTAGTTCTCCCAAAGATCTTCTCATTTTTGATTTGATCCGGTAGAGAAACTCAAAGCTCGTAGCTTTCTCCATTGCCCGCTGAGTGAGTCAGAGCTTTCTTATGAGGCCATAGTAAGTGATCTCATGATGTCATCATTGGCAACACACACTGTTCGGACACTTTGGTCTTCAAGCACTGAAGATTTTTGGACGAGAATATTGTCTTCTTTGTTCTTCAAAAAGGGCTATAAAATTATCTACTGATAAAAAACGTTTTCAAAAAGCCCGCACAATATAGCGCATAAAATCCGTCATTTTGATTTTTTTAGGAATTTTATATACTCAGTGATACTTGTGCCATTAAGACGTACCATTTATCAAAATCGGTTGAACCGTTGAGTAGTTTCAAGCGGTCATAGGGACGTAATACATACCTACATACAGGTCAAAACATAACCCTCCTTTCAGGCTTCGCCGCAGACGGGTAAAAATAAATTGATTGCGTCGTTTCAGCCCTGCACCTGAACATAGAAGGCCGTTCAGTGCTCAACAGTAGCCGCGGGCATAATATTATGTATTTTGAAAACTAATTGAGTTGAGCTTAGAGGCGATAATACACGGATACGCTGTCAAGTGTAGGTCACTGATAATAATTAATTGTACGTTCGATCGTTAAATATATATTTCGTTAATTAAGTATTTAAATGATGCCCATTTGAGGATTTGCAAAGGTGGTTTTTTCTATGTCGGTATTACTGCCTACGCAATGGTAAACCGTAACCTAATATTATTGAATTTGATTGTGGTTTTCTCCAAAAAAAACACGTACTAAGAAAAACTTGGTGAACATTATTTACCTCCCAAAGAGCATGTTAGGCCTTATAACTTGCTGATGCCCGCGACTTCGCCTGCGTGGATTTAAGTTTTTTTTAAATCTCGTGGGAACTCTTTGATTTTGCGCTGCGCGGGCGATGGAGAGAGCTATGCTCAATAGGGACGGTAGAGTCGTAACTACAGTCGTAGCCTACCACAGTCAACCAATGGAGCAGAAATCGATATCAGGACAATACTTACTTTAGTAACCGCAACGATGCCCAGAGAAGTCAGTCATCTTCTATACAAAAAATAAGTAATAATAATTCTAAAAATAATTCTAGATAAATAAATAAAATAAAAATTTGATCTATTTTGCACCACTGCTACCACTATCCGTAGAACTCTGGCCAACGAGATCTTTAATGCTTATGCTTTAGTTAAGGAATTCGTTATTCCGTTTTTGTTTTTCCGCTTATTGTTTTTATCCTACTACCTGTTCCCACTAATCTGTTGTCCCCCAGTAGTTTTTTGTTTACCTTTTGTAAATTCTATCTGTGAAAACTTGTTATAACTTTAATTTTCTTCTGCTTCTGTTCTTATCTTTTTACTTTTTCCTGTAAGCTGTAGTAGGTTTTCCTTGTAAAATAAAAAAAAAATTCAATTAAAAACCACATGATCAATATTAGCAAGGTACCTCTAAGGTACCGTGTAGTCTGGGTATTTATAGCCGTACTAGCTGATTCCCGCGACTTCATCCGCATGGATTTACCTTTTTAAATTTCCGTGGGAACTCTTTGATTTTCCGGGATAAAAAGAAGCCTATGTGTTAATACAGGGTATAATCTATCTCTATTCTAAATTTCAGCCAAATCCGTCTAGTAGTTTTGGCGTGATTGAGTAACAAACATTCGAACATCCAAACATCCACACTTTCACGTTTATAATATTAATTGGGTTTTTCATTTATAATATTAATTATTGGGATTAGGATTAGGATACTCAGGTACACCCAGTACTACTCTACATATCTAACCTGTTAAAAACGTGCGCAAAATATCTACTTCTATAAGTTCAACTGTGTTGCAGAGATGATCTCTACCATTTATCTGTATTGATGCGCCGCGACCTGTAATCACGGCGCGATAAATCAAAGCACCCTTGAACTATCTCCATCCACGCGGCCCTGCCTGTAATTAGTGTGAATTAAGTTATGCTCGCGCTTTATAAATATAGGTAAGTAGTTTTGAGGGTTATAGAAAAATGCTAGGTGTATTCCAACATGTAGGTAGGTAATTTTATTGTTCTGTCGATATTCAATAGGAAACATCGTGAGGAAACCTGCGTGCTGGAAAGTTCTCCATAATGTTCTCAAAGATATACGAAGTCTGCCAATTCACAGTTGGCCAGCGTAATGCGACTATGACCAAAACCCTTCTCACTTCAGAGTGAGGTGACCCGTGCTCCGTAGTGAGCCGGCGACGGGTGATAATGAGGTATAGTATGGATCGGAGCGGTTATAGCCTAGTGGTTAAGACGTCGGCCTTCTACAATTCGAGAGGTCCGGGGTTCGATCCCACGCACGCACTTTTCACTTTTCAGAGTTGCAGAGGTACGTGCCTTTTAAAAAATTACATTTGGTTTAACAGTGGAGGAAAACATCGTGGGGAAACCTGCATACCGGAAAGTTCTTCATAATGTTCTCAAAGGTGTATGAAGTCTGCCAATCAACACTTGGCCAGTGTGGTGGACTATATCCAAATCTTTCTTATTCTAATAGGAGACCCGTGCTCAGTAGTGAGCTGGCTATGGATTGATCATGATGATGATGGATTAGAAAAAATTCAACCTATTTACCTAGCCTACGTTCCTCGAAATTGTATTCGCAATGTATGCCTGCTTCTAAGAAAAAGCGCTCGCGCTGCGCGTAACGAAATCGATAGTGGAGTAAAAGCTTCACCGTTGCTGTTACAGCAATTACGTCACTACAATAATTTTGACGGTCAACAACCGTACGATGACGGTCGTCGTGCCCATTTTCAATACTTTCACTTTTTCTTCTTGCTTGACTCTGTTTAAAAACTAGACTAATTAATGCCATCTAGTGTCGAGTAGTGAAATTTATTCGTATTTGTATGAAATTAAGCAACTGATTGTCAATTTGGTAGTATATTATCAAGTCAGGATGGCCGAGCGGTCTAAGGCGCTGCGTTCAGGTCGCAGTCCACTTCTGTGGGCGTGGGTTCGAATCCCACTTCTGACAAAGGTTTTTTGGTTTTTAAAATGCTTTCAATGTTTTCAGGAGTTGATATTACGTCCGTCAAACATGGTCATTGTTATTTAAAAAACCGTATTTTTTATGATTCGTGCGCCATATAACGAGCTGAACCATGTATTTCTTGCGTGAAAAATTCGCACACCAGCTCCGTTCGAAATAATGCTGATCGCACATAAGTACAAGAGAGTGGTCACTGATCAGCATTTCTATATTTCTATACTTAGAAGGTATTTTTTTATGTAAAGGGCAGAGTGCAAAGTACTGATGAATAATGGTGAATTTGTAGGAGAAACAAATAATGAATATTTACTCATACAGCTATAAGTATCCGATGTGGTATTAGGTACTAGGTTTAATTAATAAAATAATAATTTTATTATTAGTAGTAACAACGACAGTTTTGCACAATGTTTTTGAACGTTTGAACTTTGAAGGTCATTTAATTTGTCAATGTCACTTTTGAATTTTGAGGTTATTTTTAGTTTAACAACAACTTTATAATAATTTCTAAAAACTTTTCTTTTAGATAAAAACTAATAATGGCTACAGTGATAAAAGTCGCAAACGAGCAAGAAATTATTAAAAAGTTGTCATCTTACATTGAAAAAATATCTAACGACGCTATTTTGAATCGTGGAAAGTTTGTCGTCGGCCTTTCCGGTAAACATTTATTTCTTCTGCATGTAAGAAACAAACAACAAATGAAACGATTTAGGATACAAGAAATTCAGAATTTCACAGTAATTTCAAGCCATCATTAATCTGAGATACATCTACCTATCCTATTATATAACTGCAGTACCTACTTAGCAATTCTTTATTGTAGATTTTATTTCCACTTCTGCATTCAGTTTTTACCAGGACCTGATCTCTCTTTCTCTTGTGAGATAGCTATTATATATCTCAGGTCACATGACTGAGCCCTGGTCTGCTCCAGGCTCCGGTCCCAAGTTTTTCACCAAATAAAATTAAAATTCATTTCCAGGAGGTTCAGTAGTGAAGTACCTATGTGAGGGACTACCACAAGTGGACACAGAGTGGGACAAATGGGTGATAGCCTTCTGTGATGAGAGGGTGGTGCCAGAGGACAGTGAGGACTCTACGTTTGGAACATACGAGAAACAGTTGATACCAAAAACCAGGCTGGACAGAAAACAGTTTGTTGTCATAAAGCAGGAGGTGTCAGGTAACTAATAAGTTCTGAAATTCTTGATAGATTGGCCATTCTAAACAAATTTTTTCCTAGTTGTCTTTGCCTATTTAACTAGAGATAAAAACCTTAAGTGTTTATTTTTATTTCTTGTTTAATTTTGTTGCGGTAAGACTAATCAGCAGTTATAGCCTAGTGGTTAAGATGTCCCTTCTAATCCAGAGGTTAGGGGGTTCAATCCCAGGCACGCACATCTAGGCTCTTACCTTTCTGGAGATATATGCATTAAATACCACTTTAAAGGTGAAGGAAAACATTGTGAGGAAACCTGCTTAAGACTTCTCCATAATGTTCTCAAATGTGTGTGAAGGCGGCCAATACGCACTGGGTCAGTGTGGTAGTCTGGGCATGTTCTCACAGAATGGGAACATGCCCAGTAGTGAATTGGTAATGGGTAATGAGGACCAATAATGTTTTATTTCAGCTGAAGAAGCAGCCAAAGACTATACAGAGCAGTTAGCTAAAGCATTCCAAAGTGAGGACTTCAAATTCGACTTGCTTCTACTGGGGATGGGTCCAGACGGCCACACCTGCTCGCTCTTCCCTAATCACCCTCTCCTGGAAGAGACTAAATTGAAAGTGGCACCTATTACTGACTCGCCTAAGCCTCCCCCAGCAAGAATAACACTCACTTACCCGGTTATCAATAATGCAAGGAATTGTATTTTTGCAATAAGTGGGGCGGGCAAAGCTGATATGGTTAAAGTGAGTCTTTAAACCAATATTTGACTACATTATGGCTACTACATGGCTAAGAACCAATCTGGTGGACAGCTCAGAATTATGGTACAATAAACTCGAGATAATATAAAGATGCAGTCAAACATGTCAAACAAATGCGAAGTGTGTCTGTCTGTCTGTCTGCTACGTTTTCACGGCCCAACCGCTGAACTGATTTTAATGAATTTGTTACACACTTGGGATACATCCCAGGAAAGGACATAGGCTACTTTTTATCCTGGAAAATCAAAAAGTTCCTAAGTTAAAAAAACCGATATCCACGCGGGCGAAGCCGCGGGCATCCTCTTGTATTATTATAACAAAAAACTTTTCCTTTTCCAGCGCATCCTAAAAGACAAGGAAGACCTGCCTGCAGGCAGAGTGAAGCCAGAAGCAGGTTCAGTTTACTGGATCGTAGATGACGCTGCTGCAGCACATTTATAAACAACTCATAAAAGTGCTTTTTACCTGACTGCGGCTATGCCCAAAAGGAGGGTTATGTGTTTGGCCTGATTGTATATCTGTTCTTACGTTCACTCATAACTACTCAGCTAAACTGATTTCAATAAATGATCAATTCAAATGTCATCAGATTCATCTGATGGCGTGAGTGTACATAAAATGGCGGATTTTAAGCAGTCAGGGTTTTTTTGAAGACTTTTTAATTACTTGTTTAAAAAAAGCTTTTGAATTTAGGATTGATGAGGGTTTTTGCAGCTTTATATAACTTATTAAATACGCACAATGTTCTAGTAAGGTTATTTTTGATACAATGTGAAGAATTTCACATAATTTTTGTTGTGATAGTAGTCTTAAAATGTAAGCATTTTGTGCCTTTAATTAAATGTTAAATACATTCCTATTTCAATAAATATTTAACTCTTGTAAATGATTGGTTTTGTATTATAATTATGTAGTTAGTTACATTTTAAAAATTAAATATCACTTGCTTCAAAATGATGGCAGGATGGTGGAGGACAAACTTGTCAGGGAAGCTTCATGCATCTTCTCTCTGTAATGTTTTCTATTAAGGCGTGAAGTCTGCCGCGCCCTTAGTCAGCGTGGTGGAATCTGACCTAAATCTTTCTCATTCTGAGAAGAGCAGTCCACTGTAAAGAGCTGGCGATGGATTGATATCTCTATATACTATGAAGTAATTTTTTATATATTTATGGATCATGACCTCCCCATCGCCGGCCCATTACTGAGAACAGGTCTCAGAACGAGAAGGGTTTAAGCCAAGTCCGCTACGCTAACTAAGTGTGGAGTGGCATACCTTGGAAAAAGTTAATTTATGAATAACTAGCTGATGCCCGCGACTTCGTCCGCGTGGATTTGTTTTTCAAAATCTCGCGGGAACTCTTTAGATAAAAAGTGATTCCGGGATAAAAAGTAGCCTGTGTTAATCCAGGGTATAATCTATCTCCAATCCAAATTTTAGCCAAATCCGTTCAGCCGTTTTTGATCCACACGTCCGCGTGGATTTCAGTTTTTTAAGGATCTTCCCCAAGATGTATCCCATGTATGTACCAAACATTAAAATCGGTTCTACGGTTGGGCCGTGAAAACGTAGCAGACAGACAGATAGACACACTTTCAACAATTTATAATATTAGAATGGATGGATATTAGGATTAGAATAAACAGTAATGGGCGGGGGCGACGAGTTGTACGAGAAAATAAAAGTGCAGTTCATGTTCCAATATGTGTATTTCCTCGTCTCTCAAATGCCCGCGAGATCATCTCAGCATTCTTTCACGATAAAAAAGACCTCGATTATTTATTTACTAAAACGTTGTTACATACAGTCGACGAACTATGACGTCCATTTTAATTATAATATTTTTAATAATAATAATATGTAATTACAAAAAGTATGACAACTAAATACAAAAGTCGAGGCGCGCATAGCGTACCAAGCACTTACATATACAATACATAATTTATATATAAAGATAAATGTAGCACTACTGTTAATTTATTTAAACAAAATGATTGTAACCTAACGGAGCAGACTTACAGAATGAGACGCGGCGGGGCGCGGCGAGCTTTAAGCCGAGACACACCGAGAGCGATGCAGGAACACGAACGATTTGGCCCCAGAGTGTGTGCCCGCCTTAATACGACCCTAAAGGTGCGATTCCACTGAAGACGAGACGAGTGAACTCGAGTTTGACGTTGAATTTTATCACGCCATCTCTCAAAATTTCATTGATCCGGAGCACACGTCTACGCTCCGCTCCGCTCGCTTCCGCATCAGTCGAGACACACCGGAATAATAGCTAACTAACCTAATCTCGCGTTGAAACGCAGCTTTTTATAAAAATGTATACTAAAAACGCGGCGCCCCGTCGCCTAAATACACTAGGAATTTCAAATTAAACAAGTTTATTAACATAGATTAACCTTTCTCATTCAATTAATTACCTTTCATTTTATTTTACAATAGTCAGTTACACGTTAAAATAGATACACGTACTGTCTGGTTTTTTAATGTTGTAATGCATAATTTATCACGCACATAACAGAATGAGGAGGGCCGGTTTCTTACAGGTTTCACTAACAAAAAAAAAAGGTTGCGTCTACACACGAGACACTGTAGGCTGCGCATACACGTGCGTCCGTCGCCTTACTTCTATACAAGCTACACGCGTAGTCGCGCGTCTAATGACGTGTACACACCGAGCGGTAAATTGTTGGCTTGGCCGATAGACACTGAACTCTCGCTCACTCGTAGAATCAGCAAAGGCGAGCGAATTAGTAGAGGACTCGTAGCTTTATTTTTAACGTAATTAATTATCAGCACCATAATATCATCTTACAAATCTAGCAATTCTGACTCTAAAAAGGTGTACAATAGTACCTACTTTGAATAAATGATTAAGATTTTTGATTGATTTTGGGATGTTGTGGAAGTTTGTGATAGGAGTTATTAAATCGATTTTTAACGTCTATTTAAATAGACTAGCACGGAGAGCAGACGTGATCGTATTTTAAAATTGAGTTTTAGGCCACTGAATTAAGGTCACCTACATTTATATTATTTATTGATAAGAGCATGCATAAACCTTATTTCAATCTTAGGACTTCCAAAAATGATGAGGTCCTTAATTCGGCGCAGTTTTTGGGTATCTGTTTTGTGAATTTTCGACGATTATCGTTTAGTGCATAATACGTTTTGATCAAAATATTGACCAAAATCCAACCCTGGTAATTCTCATTAGCAACCGCTCGCAGCTTCGCACCCTTGAAAATTTACAAAATGTAGCCTAATTCCTTGTCTACATTACATTGGTGTGTACACAGCCTTAACACAACACTTAGCTAGTCGCGCGGCGTTCGCTCGCGTCCAATATTTTTAGTTAATGAGAGCATTTACAATTCGACCTATACACTATCAATATTATTATCTTTAAATACTTCGATACAAATTGACACATAGCAACGCATCGGAACGCCGGGCGACTAATAATAATTTAACAACGCTAAGGGTGCCTGTCCACGCACAGCAGAGAGATGATCAATCAGATTTGATAATTTTATCATATCTATCAAAAATCTGATTGATTGCTAAACACATCTCCACATATCATATGCAAAGATGAATTAGAAAGCTTAATTTGCTATAATCCGTCAAAACAAATCTGCATATGGTACGTGCCGCATTCAATATGCACCGCCCGTTCTCCCACTACTAAAGAAGCAGGAAAAGAATACAACCAACATCTAGAACACACTCAATATATATTTTACTCCACATACGGAGTGAAATGTATGTTTGAGTGTGTTCTAGTGTGTGTATCCAACTGTCTCCACTGTCTTGGTCCAGTGGATAGGCACCCTAAAAGAGCGCGTCGTACGGACGCACGCACGCGTGTGATTCTTACAACGAAAGCAAGTCTTATTACAGAAGTGTCTCGTGGTGACGCATTTACTGTCGTCCCTCTAAAAAGCGGCTTACTGCAAAAAGTAGTTTTTGAGTTTTCTAGAAATTTCACTTTTTCTAAATTCCCATGTTTTTGGCAATAGCCCACAAACCTCCATTAACCTATTTTATATTTTATTTGAATTTGTTACATTCATTTGTGAGACTGGTGTTATTTCATAAAATTAAAAAACGTCAGAATTAGAACGAATTAAAAATCTGACTAAATCCGTTATATAGGTATACCGTCGGCCTCAGGATTCGAGTAGCAATTGCATCAAAAACCTGTCACATTTATGACCTTTTTCTACAAACACGCCACACACACACCTAACGCATGGGCATAACCGTGCCACATTATAAGGTGCTAAACGAGTTACGGCCTTTGACTGTACATTATAATAACTCCACAAACTACTTTTTGCAGTTAGCCACTAAAAGGACGTCAGTTTAGAGTTGATTGATTACACGTGGGGGGGTGACGAGCCGTGCCCGAGCCCGGAGCGGGCACGAGCCGAGCCCGGAGCGTGCTCGCCGAGCGCCGGCCGGTGACTTGAGGTTAGCGATCGCCTTCTATGTACACGTGTCTATCTTTGCGGTGAGAGCCTGGAAAATAATAATAATCATTTTGTTGAACTTAAATACAATAAGAACATCTGCACTAGGAAAGACCTGTATTGCTGAAGGTACTAAGTAGGTAAGTTACTCAAGAATCATTTTTTTTACATGACTGCCAAAAAACTCCTTCAAGTACGAGTGAGACTCGCACACGATGGGTTCCGTACCATCGTACATAACACTTATTGTACAGCGGCCATTTTGTTTTTTTTTATTTGTTGTTATAGCGGCAATAGAAACACATATGAAAATTTCAACTCTTTACCTATTCCGGTTCATGAGATACAGTCCGCTGACAGACAGACAGACAGACAGATGGACGGATGGACGGGCAGTGGAGTCCTATTGACACCCTTCGATTTCGACTATGTTGGGACGCAGGCCTTGGCGACGCCTAGTGGTTCAATTGTAAAATGGCAAGGGGGGAAATAGTTCGACTAATTCCTTAGCACACTTTCCGAAATACAGACTGCAACCTTGCGACACTGTTCAAAGCTTTGAAGCTTAGAATTGACCAGGGCTTTGTCGCCAGTGAGTCTTCTAGCACGACGATCCACCGAATCCAATGAGAAACCAACTTAGGGAGCGGAGTCTCTATGAAAAAGGACCCCAAATGGGTTCGAAACTAGTCGGGCTTACATCGACTAAATACGTGAGTACTGAGTATAGCCGGTACATTCTATACTTAAAATGGGGATGATGTTACCTCGTGAGCTGCAGCGCGCTAGTTGGGCGTCCAGTACGACTGCGAGGAGTACGTGGGCTTGTTGGCCGCCGGCTTCGCCGCGCCCGCGCGCGCTCCCGAACCGCTCTCCTGTAACAAGTTTACGTTACGTATAGTACTACCACTTTTGTAAGTCACGCTGATGTACCTGCGCAGAAATCTTATTTTTGAACAGTGCAAAAATATCTCTGCCAAAAAAATTAAGATTTGATGAAGGGAAGAAGAAGGGCTCCATTTTATGAATTATTAAAAAAAACGTCTTCGCATTATTTGCCTTGTTAAGTCGTTTTAATGAAACCAGTCTGGGGCACATCGGTTGGTCTATATACAGAAATAAATTTTAAAAAAAGAAGATAATAAATAATTAGACCCCATTTCATTTCAGTGGAAAAAGTTAGGGGTCAAGATAGCACACCTTGGAATAAAAATATGTAATCTCAGTGCTGTCTCGTCAGCATTTGTTTCGATCTATTTGTTTTACCAATTTTATATATTTAATGTTATATCCACGTTGAAACACAGTTTTTGGCAAATACTTGTATATCAACCATTTTATTATCCATCAAAAAGTGTACAATATAACCTATTTTAAATAAATGATTTGACTTTTGTCTCTCTTAATTTACTATTTTAATGTTCATAAAGTTTATAAGTATGGCATCTTATTTCTCACATACTCTACCGCCTGTTTTAAAGTGCAACAAGATAATAGAGAAGGTAAAGGAACTGATTTCAATTACTCTAATACAAGGTAGGTCGAGGAGCAATTTTTAAATCGCGAGATTTTGCCAGCACATCTAAATATACAATAAAAAAGGTGACTGACTGACTAACAACTGACCTATCAACGCACAACTCAAACTACTGGACGGATCGGGCTGAAATTTGGCATGCAGATAGCTATTATGACGTAGACAATAGACATCCGCTAAGAAAGAATCTTTGAAGATTTAAACCCTAAGGGGATAAAATAGGAATTTGAAATTTGTGTAGTCCACCGTCCACGCGGACTAAGTCGCGGGCATAAGCTAATAAAAAATATATATAAATGCACATTCACATGCATTATTACAAGGCGGGTAATACTATAAATATAAAATATATAATACATAAATATATAAACATTGCAGAGTGTATAGACACAGTAGGGTTGCCAAATGTCAAATCTAATTATTTTTAGGGACAGCAGTTCATTACAACCATATTCATTTTATATTATGCTTAATATATCTTTGGCCTTTCACACTCATTTAATTATGATGGCCAATCAATTTATTTTACTTATAAAAATAATGTTGAGCAATCGACAACCCTAACAGAAAGTGCAAAATAAACATATAATATGTATAACTTACCCGCCTATTATGACTACTGTTCACCCGACCATCCATCTACAAACGAAAGCAAACTCTAAGAATATAAAGATAAAACTTAAAATCACTATAAAAAAATCACATCATGCTATTTATATTGTGTGAATTTTTGTGGTGTTCATTTCAACATACCTACTTCCTACATATTTATAATCTGTACAATTGTTTTTGATTGAGCTAGCAGGCTGAATGATTATTTTCGTATTTAAAAAATACTAGCAGGAAAGAAAATAGGTGAAGAATGTTATATTTTATGATGTTTTCATGTTTAGTGAGTTTTTGAACATTGTTGTTAGTTGGAGGTATTGTTAGTGTTGTTTAAAAGTCTTGGTGGTTTTGTAATTGTTGGTGGTGTTAGTAATGTTGTTGGTGTTGTAAGTGTTGTTAGTGTTGATGATGTTATTAGTGTTGATATTGGTGGTGACGTTAATGTTGGTTGTGTAGTCGGTGTTGGTATTGTTGTCAATGCTGGTGATAGTGTCGGTGTTGTCGGCGGAGATGTTGTCGGTGTTACCTGGTGCTGCTGCGGCGCGTGGTGGTGCGCGTGGTGGTGCGGCGGCGCTGGGATGTAGAGGTGGCTGCCCGCACCGAACGGCGGCGGGGTGCCGCTGTGGAAACCCGCCTTCTCGTAACTCTGAAATATGCAAACAAAACATTAGTGTGAGCTGCGCAACCTTCATATCTGTCGAAGATTTTTGACATGGCTGGATATAAAGATTGAACTAAAAATAAATCCATACTTCCATACTAATATTATAAACGCGAAAGTATGTCTGTCTGTCTATTAGCTTTTCACGGCCCAACATTTTAGCCGATTTTGATGAAATTTGGTAGAGTTGGCTTATATCTGGGGGATGGACACAGGCTTTTTATCCCAGAAAATCAAGGAGTTCCCACGGGATTCCTAAAGACCCATCCACTTAACCGATTCGTATGAAATTTGGTACCGAGGTAGCTTGCGTCCTTCAGGTGTGATTGTGGTCAAGCGTTTGCCTATATTGAATTTAAAAAATGTATACTCACGTTAACCTTGTTGAGCGCGACGTGCGTTTTGGCGTACATCGCCGTGGTGAGCTCCGCAGACGCGGCGCCGGCTGATTTGTTCGCGTTGGCTGTGTATGGGCCCGCTGGAAATGGTACAAAAAAAATATAAAAATAAGTATTTATAACCTTATTTGTGTTAACCGGTTCCGTAATGAGGAGATCCGCAGGAGAACAAAGGTCACTGACAGCCCAAACTATTAGCAAGCTGAAGTGACAGTGGCAGACCATGCCTGTCGTAGAGGCGATGGCCGTTGGAGCCGGAAAGTCCTTGAGTGGAAACTGTATATAAGCAAGCGTAGTGTGGGACACCCTCCAGCACAATGGACCGACGATATAAAGCAGCTGGCGGGAAGTGGCTGGATGAGGAAGGCTGAGTACCGGGTGTGGTGGCGCTCTTTAGGAAAGGCCTATGTCCAACAATGGACGTCCACAGGCTGATGATGATGATGCTAACAGATTACTGACAGTGTTAGTTGTTAAAGGTGTGTGCCCGGGATCTATCCACTGACCTCAAGAATAGATGGCGGACGTCTTTACCACTAGGCTATCACGACTATCGAAATAAGCGTTATACTAAATTACGAACTATAAGTATAAGTGGTTACGGCTATAATCAGCCAGGCACCCGAACAACCCCGACACGCAGTGAGCTGAGCCCCTATGTAAAATAACCCCGGATGGGTTCAAAAATAGTCAGGCTAACATCGACTAAATACGTGAGTATACCCGTAACAACCTATACTTGAACAAACTATTCCGCCTGGACAAAGGTAAACTTAGGAAGGTGGTGGGACTCATAACAGGGCATAGCCCACTAAACAAACACCTTTTCGTTATAGGTGTTACCGACAGTCCTCTGTGCAGGGCCTGCATGGAGGTCGATGAGACGCCGACACACGTGCTCCTGGAGTGCATGGTCGTGGCAGAACAACGAGAACGCCATTTGGGTTCCCCAACCTCACTCCATGAAGTCCTCGGCAACCTGGGCGGTCTACTTGGCTTCTGGAGCGAGCTTGGATGGCTGGAGTGAAAACTTCGGCAGGGAGGGGCAACGCACGCACAACAGACGGAAACGTTTAAGTGCGGAAACCAGCCCAGAGAGAAGAAGAAGAAGAACCTATACTTGTATACCTTGATAATGGAAATCACTTACGATGGTTACATTAAAATTAGGAAGTGGTGTAAAAGTACCTGGTTTGTATGAGTCTTGCGCGTCGTAGGGGGGTTGCTGCTGCTGCGAGTAGGCCGACACCTTGCCGCCCGCCGACACGCCCACGCCGCCAACGCCGCCCACGCCGCCCACTCCACCCACGCCGCCTACGCTCGAACCACCGCCGTACTGCACCGAACATTCAATTCTGTTATGCTTTTTTTTATTAATAGAGACAGAAAGAGAGCCAGCGTGTGCCAGACCTCCAATACTTTATAAAAGCTAAAAGTTTCTCTACGTATTGTCCCCAGCTCAGGGAGGAACGATCGGCGAGCATAAATCTGTCTCGTTTTTAATGAAACCTAAGTATAAGCAAAGACAAAGTGCACTCTATAGATTTCAACCTTAGTATCGTGGCAAACCCCTGCCAGGCACCTGTAAATTTTTAAACTTTAAGGACGTCTGGCAGGGAGTCGCGAGTCTAATAAATGACAGTTAAACATTTCACAAGAACCCGACTACTACCCGCGAACTGCCGATAGATAGCTATAGGTATACATCGTAAAATTGTTTTTCTGTCGCTCAGTGTATTTTAACATTGCATTATATTTATGGACTTCAAATGTTTTACTCTTCCATTTTTTTAGTATAAAATATAGCCAGTCAAATAAGGAATCGATTGACACCTCATTCATCAAAATCGGCTCAGTAGGCGCTACGGTGGAACACACATAAATACAAACCTACATACATACTTACTGCTAAAATCATAACTCATTCTTTAGACTGCGTTAGTCAGGTAAAAAAGCTATTAGTTCTCTGTAGTCTTACCGTGGGGTGGTATGAAACTCCGTACTGGTATGTGGTGGGAGGGGGTTGGTACGCGAAGTACGCGTAGCCGGGCGGTAGCGCGGCGGGGACCTACAATAGAACAACAAAAACATTTAGCTCATTGTAGTAAAGAATAAAAAAAAATATGTCAAATGAGCCATCAAGGTAAGTGATGATCACTGAGTTAAACCAAATCCAAATATTTATTATTCAATCAAACTTTCACAAGTACTTTCGAGTCATCAAATGATTCTACCACATAATCAACCACCTGATTTGATCAGAATTCAGATTGGATTGGGTCAGACAGATCCAGACCAGTATGGTCAAAATGACTTTCACCGAAGCTGATGTAAACCTGTGATGTGTTCCTTACCTCAAAAGGAAAAGAGGAACCCTTTGTTGTCTATCTGTTTGTATGTCAAGAAAACACTTCCCGCTGACCTAGAATCATGAAATTTGGCAGGAAGGTAGGTCTTAGCACAAAGTAAAGGAGAAAAACCAAAAACCGTGAATTTGTGGTCAGATCACAAAAAAAAAATTAAAATGTGTTCACGCAAAAATTAATTGCAAGTTCTACTTAAAAGTGTTAACGACTTATATCTTGTACGACGGTACGGAATCCTTCGTGTGCGAGTTCGACTCGCACTTGATCGGTTTGGAATTCGTATATTAAAATATAGTATACTTTTTATAGTAAATGAAAAAGATTTTCACCTGTTGCGGCGAGGCGGCGTCCGTCCTGCCGAACCTCTCGCCCGCTCCCAGTCCGAAGGTACCTTCCCGCGCGCTGTAGCCTACTTCGTAATATCCACCCTGCAATACGCATTACACGAATCAGTTATCGCTATGCTGAGTGCCTATCTGAGATAAAATCCACAATGAGATCGTCAGAAAACCTAAGTAACTGACATCATCTTCGTCGACTGATAGACGTCCACAGCTGCACATAGGTCTCTTAAAGGGTATTCTACACGCCACACTCTTGCATCCTCTGAATCCAGTGGATGAGTGAGTGAGTGGATATGTGTGAGCAAGTGCCGAGTGAGTGAGTGTATGTGTGTGAATGATGAGTGTGAGCGAGTGCGCAGTGAGTGAGTGTATGTGTGTGAATGACGAGCGAGTGTATCGGCCGTATTTATAATCATTGCTATGAGGTCTCACAGTGCGCTCGAACGCATAGTGTAGGTCCCGCCAATCAGATCATTGTAAATTGACGTGACACAGTAATCTGATTGGTGGAACCTACACTATGCATTCGAGCGCACTATGAGACCTCATAGTAACGTTTGTGAATACGGGAGTTAGTGTGTGAATGATGAGTGAGTCCGAGTGTTTGGTTGAATGCAAAATGTTTAGGGCACTCTCTGTACTCACCATGTGGTGCGGCAGTCCAGGCCTCATGAGTTGTTCGTCATACGCATAAGCGCCGCCGTATAACGCGCCGCCCGCGTAGCCAGCCGCGCTGGCCGCGTTCGCTCCCGTTGAGTTGCCCGTCGACGCCGCCGACGCGCCCGAGTTTACTACACCGCTTACTAAAAGAAAAAAGAAAATAGCTGCATTACTGTGTCAAACGCTGTCCAGGGGCTCGATTGCGGTAGAATGACTGCTACAATGGCACAATCGCAATCACAGACACACTTTCGCATTTATAATGTTAGTATGGAAGAGGGATATTCTCTCACCTGTGGTGGTCGCAACTTTGGCTGTCGACGTCTGCGTGGTGGACGTACTCGTTAAACTGTTACTTGATGCTACTGAGTTGTCGTACTGGAATAACAGACACACATAATTTAATTTCTAATAACGCTGTAAAGAGGTTGAATTTGAGTGTTGCCTTATAAGATAGCGTTTATCATCTATAATTCCGCGCGATTCCCTACGAGAGAAATTCAAGGAAACAGGTATTCTTACAGTAGCTTCTCAATATATTTACACTAATATAATTTTTGTACGGCAAAACATTCTTAGTTACAAAAAATCGGTGATTTCCACGACCGGCAAACTAGAAACCGTAATAGTCTCGCATATCCTACGCTCCGCCTCAGGAAAGTGGGAAAGTCGTTTGTGGGAATGAGTGTAATATTTTATAATAAAATTCCACAATCACTTTTAGACTTGCCTTTACACAAGTTTAAAAAATCTATTAAAAGTATGCTCTTGAAAAAAGCTTATTATACAATCGAAGATTATGTAAATGACAAAAAAGCTTGGATTTGACTCGCTCCAGCAATACACGGCGCTGCAATTGCTTGTATACAGTATGGCATATTATTGTAAATTGTAATTTGAAAAGAGCAACCGCCGAGTTTCTGGCTGGTTCTTCTCGGTAGGAACGGCATTCCGAACCAGTGGTAGATTATTTTGACGATTCAAAAGCACTTGTAAAAGTTTAATTGAATAAAAATAATTTGAATTTGAATTGTCAGTCATGATTCGATCGTCGGAGTCGTTAGTGACGTGCTTAGGGCGTCTTTTATCGGGGGGTCGTTACGTGAGGCTGCCCGAGTCACTGATGACCTCCCTGGCGCTGTGCTAAGCGCTGTGTTATTAGTGGGAGGCTCAGGGTACGGTACCCAGCAGTGTTTTGGAATTTATAATTTCTTTTCTAGTCTGGTCTGGTGGGGAGGCTTCGGCCGTGACTAATTACTACTCTACCGGCAAAGCCGTGCCGCCAAGCGATTTAGCGTTCCGGTACGACGCCGTGTAGAAACCAAAGGAGTATGGGTTTAACGAAAACTTCCATACTCCTTCCAGTTAGCCTGTTTCCATCTTAGACTGCATCATCACTTATTACAAGGTGAGATTGCAGTCAAGGGCGAACCTGTATCTGAATAAAAAAAGGTTAGGGTTCTGATTGCTTTCTCAAAATAGGGCAATGAGTTTCACCTGCTCTTTGTGGTGTTTGGTGGGCGGGTGGTGGTAGGGCGCGGCGGGGTGGGAGGGCGGCGCGGTGTAGGGCGCCGCGGTGTACAGCGCGCTGCCGCCGTACGCCGCCGCCGTCACGGCCGATACTGACGTCGCTGACGTTTGTTGCTGAAACAGTACCGCATTACTGGCCAGACCGGAAATATAGCAATTAACGGCCGAGTAGTATTGGAAGAACGAGGCGAAGCCAATGACTTCCCGAGTGAATTTGAAAGGACGAAGCGTCTAGTGGATTCTTTTGAACTAAACGAGGTCGTTAATTGCTATTTCGGCCCAGACTTGTATAGTACTTTTCTATCACTTGCGAGGAAATAATAAGCAAATGAATTAAAAAAACGTTAAATTGTAGTTTGTGCAGTTAGACAACGGTAATAACGCCTTTAAAACAATGCTTACCGCTTAAATGTTAACACTTTTGCCAAGTGAAATGTAAAAATTCAATTTTCATTTTGTATGGACACTAATTGGTCTCTAAGGTTGAAGTCTATAGAGCACACTTTGACTTTGCTTAGACTTAAGTCTCAGTTAAAACGAGACAGACTTATGCCAGCGTTATAACGCTGTCTCGTTTTAATAGTGTCTTATGTCTGAGCAAAGTCATGAGCTATAGATCTCAGCTAAGTCCGCAAAGCTCTTACCTGGTAGGAGTTGATCATGGGCTGGTACTGTGTGAGGGTGACGCTGGACGGGTACGCACTGGCGATCGATGCGCCGGACATCGATGCGTTTGTGGAGTTCACCTGCATACGATCAAACATTGTTTATCACAGTATATGGAATATTAAGTGAAATAAGTAAATATTCTTTTAACCCGACTACGGCAAAGCTAAAAGGAAGTGTTATGCTTTTAGCAGTCTATGTATTTGTAGTTAAGTAAAATAAGTATATTTCACTAAAGAGCTTAAGAGCCTATTTTGCTGAATGAGTTGATTTCGTTAGGTTTTGCTTTTCTGTGTAAATTAATTTTAAGTTAGCCGATTCGACCTATACAGTGATATAATTGTCGTCGGGTTTTAGTTTTGAACTTTTTTTAAGTGATACAGTAGTGTGACAAATGTGTGACTTGTATTTACGCCATCCAGCTGTAGGCACGGACAGGTCTGCAGGAAGCCACGTAGTAATCTAGCTCTTTGGTGTACACCGACCCCGACATTAACGTCGAGTGGCTCTAGCACCGAGCATCAAATAAATCGTCACTACGCATGAAAACTCCGCTATGTGGAAAACCACAAGTCTTCACAATCAAGACTCTAAAACTTAAATTAAAAAAATATATATATACTTCACTTTTAGATCAAAATCACATAGCTAAAAAGATTATTATCTTTTTATTATTATTATATTATATATTATATATATATTATATAATTATATTATTAAATATTATATTTATATTATATTATTTTTTTGTTTTGTAAATTTTTGTACTTAGGGACTCCCTAACGGAGTAGGTAGGTTTAAATAAATATTTATTCGTAGTACAGTTTATTATAAGTA
The DNA here is from genome assembly GCF_905333055.1 of Maniola jurtina. Classification (NCBI taxonomy): domain Eukaryota; kingdom Metazoa; phylum Arthropoda; class Insecta; order Lepidoptera; family Nymphalidae; genus Maniola; species Maniola jurtina. The sequence goes on along the minus strand of NC_060033.1, from coordinate 1,362,812 downwards.
TAGATTAAGGTGTATGGATAAGTTAGTTATGTAAGTTAAAATAAGAGCGCCACCTCGCCAACAAACTGGCACACCAGTTTGGCGAGCTATAATATTATAGATTCTTGTGATTTTTTTTTGATTAAATAAATTAAAAAAAAAAAAAGGGTTTCTACATGTACACATGACTTTAAACCAAATAAAATGACATCAAAAACAAGAATTCTAAAAAAAAAATACATAGCGGATTTTGAATGCGCAGTGACGAAATACCAAAATAATAACGCATGTGCATAACGGTGCCATGCGAATATGATCATTAAGGTGCTAAACGGCTTACGGCCTCTGGCTGTTCACTCACCTGTGGCGCATACACGTTGGCGCCGTAGACGGGCGGGTGGTGCGACACGGCGTGGTGCGGCGCGTACACGTTCTGTTGCCCCACTGTCTGCGCAACCACAACCGTTATGATCGTTGTAAACATACACATTTTTTTAAAAGAAGAAGGCACTAAAAGTTCGTTTGACATTAAAAAACCGACTTAAAAACCTTACAATGTCTTTGCAAAGACAATTCGTTGGAATTAGGCATTGTAAGGTCTACATCTGAAGATGCTCCGGTGTCGGGGCGAAACGTGCGTCGAGTGGTTTTGGGATCTGTGTGGTGCTGGGTGGTATCATATAGATTTGTCTGGTTTAGCGGATTATAGCAAATTAAGCTTTTGGTTCCTTGTTTTACTATCTTTCTTCAAAAAAATTACTACAGTCTTAATAGAGATACTCGGTAAAGTTAGTTGGTATACCTTAGGCCTGTGGTGCGGCGCGTAGTGGTGGTGCGGCTGCGGGGGCGGCGCCGCCTCGCTCGCCGCCACCGACGCCGAGGACACGCCCGACACTCCCAGTTGCTTCATCGACGCTGACAGCTTATCTAGTGCTGCCAAAGAGGAACACTGTCAGTATCATCATTTCTTACGCCGTAAAGTCGGGTCCGCTGTGCCATGTTATGAACAAAATACTGTTTTGCTAACACGTTAGTAAAACATGTTTAGCAAACAGGGTGTCCACTGCGATTTCCGTGTATAGAACATATTTGTTATTAACTTGTCTATTTAAAATGAGTTCCAACGAGGGAGACATGTCCACGGCTTTGGTTATTTGTATATTATTAGAAAGAGGCTCCCAAATGATGGGTCTTTCCCATATTAATTGTATAAAATACAAGATATCTTTTTTATTCCCACCCATTAAACCGATAAATTTTAACGAAAAACAAAAAGATTTGACGAGATGTGTCCCTGGTGAGCACAAATACGGAATTAAATATAATGCCTCCGAGGACTACGCAACAAACCTTGTACTACGCAAAAATAGCAAACTCCCAAGAGTAAAAATAAGCTTGGGAAGCCCTTCCAAAGTGATTGAACACTTAGCTTGATCCTGAATCGGCGATATTATGTCAAAAATTAGGCTGGGTGACATGAAATCAAAGAAAATAGGTGATTTATAAGATACCGTTACTGCTTATTACCTGTAGTCACTATTCACCTTTTTTCTTTTTCTTTATTAATTATGACTAATTAGTATTTTCATTATATTTTAAGACATTTTTGTACATTGTAAACTTTTTATTGTTTAATAATTATTATTTTTAATTTCTTTTGGCACAAGTTGTGACACCTAATTAATAAGTTATGTATCTAATAATGTGTGTGTGTGTATTTATAGATTTAAGAATGTATCAATATTATAATTTTCTAGTGTCCTAATAAATAAATAAATAAATACCGTTAAATATAGGGACATTTGACGCCTGCCAATGACGTCGAAGCCTCAAAAGCCTACTCTTAGTATTAATACTCGCAACTTACACGTGCTGTTGGTGACTACCGGCTCTGACGCGACAGGTTGACTCGTCGGCGTCGCCTCCACTGCTGATAAGTTATCGTTTAACTGAAAACAAATTACACAGTTAATCCCGTATAGTGCGTAAAAATGACTTCTCACCCGCCATTTTAACTTTATGTGTCAAACGTCATGTCAAAAGTATGAATTTAGTCCTTATTTTAAAGGTTAACCGTTAACTTACTCTTGCACTTTTCTTAAATAACCCTCAGACTATTTTTGTTTCGATTTTGTTAGTTTGTCTACATTATTTTTTGTGACACAGACCCATATAAGTCCCAAATAAAAGTATATTTATTTATTTATTTTATCATATAAAAACATACAATGTATTTACAAACATGTATCTACAATAATTATGTATTTCTCATTGTAAGTGAACTCCTTGTTCTTTGTGAGAAAATAAAGTCTAAACTGAACACAACCACTCCTTTACATTGCACAGTCGGTTAATAACCCCATGACCCTGGTAGATAATGTGATAGTTACCATACTGTTTGTGTTGGGGTAGCTATTACTAGGCGCTTCAGTCGTCTCGTGGCTGGTGGGCACGGGTTGAGGCTCCGGCTGTGACGTCACCTGCTACCAACCAACAAATACGCATTATATTTAAGCCAATTCAATTAGTTTAAATTTAGAAATCGGTACTAATCTACAGTACCAAAAAGTCGAATTTTCATATCCATTGTAATATTGTAATAATCTGTTTGTAAATAATTTGTAATAATAATAAATGCGAGTGTTTTAGGGTTCCGTACCTCAATAGGAAAAACGGAACCCCTATAGGATCACTTTCTGGTATGTCTGTCTGTCTGTCAAGAAAACCTATAGGGTGCTTTCCGTTGACCTAGAATCATGAAATTTGGCAGGCAGGTAGATCTTACAGCACAAGTAAAGGAAAAAAAAATCCGAAAACCGCGAATTTGTGGTTACATCACAAATAAAAATTAAAATGCGTTTCAGTTTTCAAAGTAAGATAATTATACCAAATGAGGTATCATATGAAAGGGCTTTACCTGTACTTTCTAAAACAGATTTTTATTTATTTTTACGCATAACAGTTTTTGATTTATCGTGCAAAATGTCGGAAAAATACCCAAGTACGGAACATTGGATTAAAAGCCAACCTAAATCCACGCGAACGAAGTCGTTGGCATCACCTACCTATATGCCCATTTCAGTAGCTTATTGGCACTCATAATAAGACAGAAAAACCTGTTTGACGGGCACCGGCGTGGGCGGCGACGGCGTGACGGAGGGCTGCACGGAATGCCCCGAGTGGTTGGACACCGCGGCGTGCGTCGTCTGCACCGTGGGGTGCGACGCCTGCGCCGCGGGGTGCGTGGGCTGTGCCGTGGGGTGCGCGGCGTGCGTCGCGTGCGCGGGGTGCGCGGCGTGTGCGGGCTGCGGCGCGGTCTCGTGCAGCGCCTCGGGCTCTAGCGCGCCGAACTGCACGTCGAGGAACGGGTTGCTGCTGTTGTCTGTGCCGCCCGGCATTTCCACCGCTGACGAGGGTATCTGAGAAATAAAGGAGTGTTTTATCAATGACAGATTCGTATGTATGTATACTTTATTCCACCACAAAACACAAATGACAGGTTACAAAAAAGGAAACTTAAAATGTAGGCCCAAAAAGGCGGTCTTATCGCTAAATAGCTCTCTTCAAGACAACTATAACGCTAGGGAGAAAACAAACAAATGGACAGTGGGAGGTAGTATATATTATCACAAATTATTTGCCAAGATACTAATTTCAAGGAAATATATACATAGTTAAGCTTACCTTGGAAGGCGGAGGCACCCTGACCCGCTGCGTTTTCCTCTGTGCGCTGATGTCCGTCGCGCCATATACGCCGTAGTTACTTGTGTACACACCTGCAATACGACACGTACGGTAACGCAACACTACAACATTAACAAGGATTCCTACTGGCTTGAATCACTCCCCATATTATAAATGCGAAATGTCTTTGTTTGTTGGTTTGTCCTTCAATCACGTCGCAACGGATCGACGTGATTTTTTGCATGGGTATAGTTAAGGACCTGAAAAGTGACATGAAATTTGGCAGGCAGGTAGGTAGGTATTATAGCACAAGGAAAACCCCCAAAAACCGTGAATTTTTGGTCACAAAAAAAGTATAAAATGTGTTCTCGAAAAAATGAATTCACTCGATCACATATAGATGACAGATCATCTCCCGACAGTTCCTACTGATCTTTATCGCTGGGCCCTACTGGCTGGCTGAGACTGTCAGCAGCTGAGTCCCTATGAAAAAAGGGCCCGGATGGGTTCGAAACTAGTAGGGCCTACATCGAGTAAATACTTGAGTATAGCCGTAACAACGTATTATTATGAATCTAAATCAAAGTGTATACGTACTGGGGTCGTGCCGCTGCGTCTGTTGCGTGAGCTGCGACAGGTACTGCGTCTGCGCCGCACTCAGGCTGCCCGACATACCCATTGGCTGGAACACGACAACAAACATTATTCGGACACGAATGTTAGCTTCTTGACTATACAGGGAAAGTGTGTCTATCTGTCTGTCTTCTAGCTTTTCACGGCCTAGAAGTTTAATCGATTTCGATGGAATTTATCACAGAAAAGTTCCAACGGAATTCCTGAAGGTCTACGCGTGTAACTGATTTATATGAAATTTGGTACACAGATAGCTTGCGTCCCGGAAATTGACTTAGGTCACTTTTGATCCCGGAAAAGCAGAGTTTAAAAAAAATTTAATACCTAAACCGGGATTTATTCAAAACCTAAATCCACGCGAAGTCGCAGGCATCAGCTACTTGGAAATATACTGTACTAGCCGATGCCCGCGACTTCGCCCGCGTGGCTTTAGGTTTTTTTTATTTTCCCGTGGGAACTCTTTGATTTTCCGGGATTAAAAAGTAGCCTATGTGCTAATCCAGGATATTATCTATCTCCATTCCAAATTTCAGCCAAATCTGTCCAGTAGTTTTTGCGTGAAGGAGTAACAAACATACACACACACACACGTACACACATACTTTCGCCTTTATAATATTATATTGTGATTGTGATAGTGTGATGTATGTGGACTTAACGCGAAAAATGTACCTGATGGTGCTGCGGCACGTAGGTCTCGGGCGGCTCCGGCTTGGGCGCGACGGGCGGCGCGCTCGACACCGCGTTACTCGCACCGCCCATTTGCTGACAGACAACCAACAGTTTTTTATAGGCTTGCGCTTGAATGCATTCACACCAAACAGGAGATGATGCAGCGTAATGGGGAGCGCGCCTGCCCAGAAGGTGCCTATTCACTTTTCTTTTGAAGGTACCAACAAGTTCAAACATAGATAGACTCGATAGCCCGACGGTTGAGCAGACTAATTCCGAAAGGTCGGCGGTTCAAAACCCACTCGTTGCACTATTGTCGTACCCACTCCTGGCACAAGCTTTACGCTTAATTAGAAGGGAAAGGGGGGTATCTATTGAGTGTACATTGGCGCTACTCGACTTGAGTACCCCTAGTACACTAGGGTTCCATACCCGAAGAGTGCCAATGGGACCCTATTACTAAGCCTCAGTTGTCCATCTGTCTATCAGCAGGCTGTATCTCGTGAACCTTAATAGGTAGAGAGGTGATTTTCACAGAATGTGTATTTTTGTTGTCTCAACAACAAATAATAAAAATTTCAAAAATAATAATTAAACAGTATTAGTTCTTGTACAATGGTACGGAACCCTTCGTGTGCGAGTCCGACTCGTAATTAACCGACTTCCAAAAAAGGAGGAGGTTCTCTATTCGTCGGAATCTTTTTTTGAAACGGTTTTTTGGGCCTCTTACAATTTTTTTCCATTTTATCCGTGAGCTACTCATTTTATATCAAACAGGGCGGGGGTGGATCTGTATACTCACAGGTATGTGCTGCTGGTTATGGTAGGTATAGGTGGGTATGTTGGGTCCGTTTGTTTCCGTGCCGCACTCCCAGTCCTCCTGCGAACAAACGTGACGGAGTTTAGCGACACACCACATACTAAAGGTCCGTTTCCACTGAAGCGGAGCGAAGCGAACTTGACGTGTGTTTTGGACCAATCAAATTATGAGAGATAACGCAAAAACGTCATCTAACAATAACTTGATTGGATATTGAATACGTTTCCGCTCCGCTCCGCTTTAGTAGAAAAGCACCTTTACAAGGGGTTCTGTCATTTGACAGAAATCATAGCACGTGGGTACGATCTGTCCTCTCATTTATAGGTTAAATTTGGCGTAGGCAATGTTTATTTTATTAAAAAGCAAAATATGTAGTTTATAAAAGCAAATATTAGTCGAAATCCACACACAAGTATATTCACTTTGCAATCACAACCGAAACGTACTTTCGTTTGTGATTGGTTAAGGTGTCTCAAAATGGTTAACGCCCACTGAGTTTTTGTCTTTGTCATTTGTATGGGATTACGCAACACAGAGAGCGCTATACTAACTTCTTTCCGCGGATAGAGTAAAGGCAGACAAAAATCTTCAAAGCCTTTTACACATTCGCAAAAGAGGGCGACTCGGGAAGCGAGTCACTGTTCACATGTTCGTCTCCGTTTTCGACTGTCGTATATGTCGCGACATATATCGATATTCGATACGGTAAAACGTGGAAATAAAGCAAAAATAAAAAGGTTTTTTGGATTTGTCAAAATTAATAATTCCAAAATGAAAATTCTGAGAATTGAGATGATGCTTATGTCAAAAATAAATTATTTCTAAGTAATTACTAAGTAGAGGTTTTCCAAAATTCATAAAATCCATCCGCTGCTAGTTTTAAGTTTGTTAACCATTTGAATTTATAAGTTTTAACTTAAAAAAATTACGTCAAATGTTTATGATGTCATGTATTTCATATATTCTCTCTTGCTAAGCGAACGTTTTGACGTTTGATAAAAAATTGCTGATTTGACTAGTAGGCAAGTTACTATTGCTAGATGTCAAAAAAGTAAAAAAAACCCCATAGTAGATATACCGTCCTCGCCCGCCCGTCGTGGGTAACGATTGCAAAGTAAGTATACTCATCCAGGGTAAGTGTAAACAGGGGCAATTACAACACCTATCATAAAAATCTAATAAATATGTTCAATCAACTGAAAGGCAAATGGAACGTTGCTTTGATTTATTGCCTGTAGCACCAAAGGTCACTTGTCAGAAAAAATAAGCAATTTCTCAACACACGAAAAAGGTTGAAAAAATTACGCTGCAGTGTTGTTTCCCCCATTTAAATAGTAAAATGTATTACATATAGCAACATTAGTTGTTCATCACATTTACCCCAAAACGCTCAAATATCATAATTTTGCAGGGGTAAATGTAAACACTTGATTTTAAAAACTTCTAATGGCAATTAAATCTTATATTTCACGCTCTGAAAATCAATGCATAATGCAACAAATGAATTTCTTTGAATGAATTGACTTTAGAATTTAAAAAAAAATATTTCACGGCTGAAATTAATAGAGCATACTTTCACTTGGCTCAGACTTTACTAGTTAAAACGAGAAAGGCTATATAACTCTGTCTCTTTTTACTTCTAAGTAAATTTTGAGCAAAGCCAATGCGCACTCTATTACATCTCTGCCTAAGGGTCAATATTCATTCCTCAATGTCTTACAAATGGCGACATATTTTTCAACACCGGGTTCCATATATTATAGGGGCATGTTTACAATTACCCCGGCTGACCCCATATTGCAAGTGGGCAGTAACTTACAGTGGAGGGGACGACGGGCGTCGGGTCGTCCGCGCCAGCGGCCTGCGCGCTGGCGCTCGGCGTGAACACCTAAAAATACACACCAATGTAGAGCGAAACGACACTCACTGCTAGAGATGGGCGACTGTAGCAAAAACAATCGAATGAACCCAACAATTGAACAATCGATTGTCGATTTTTTCGTCTTCACAAAAACAATCGAATAAAAATCGACAGACGAATATATCGAGAATCTAAATCAGTTGCGCAATTGCATTCGCTTTTATCGTTTCAGACCTACGGTTATTTATCAAGTGGTAAATCGAATACTATCGGTTTTTATCGATTGTTATTCGAATGAATTGCCCATCGACACTCACTGCAGTATAACCGATATTAATTATGGACGAATTATAACGATTAATAAAGAGTGTTGCTTGTTGTAAGAAAGTCACATTAATGTACTTCGTCCATTGTACTATTTTCTATATTTGAATTCTGCAATTAGTATCATCTGAATCGTATTATATTACCCCGTCCAGATGATTAGGTTAAACTCCATTTCTTTCCGAATAAAACATGCCCCCCATTTCGTTTTATATGGATTTTTTCAAATTCTAAAATTTTATAGAGGGTTTCGTTGACATTGAACATATCATTCTCATGGGAGCAAAATCATTACCTACACCCTACAATTAACATATGCTCTGTATAGCTCTTACAGTGCTCTGGCCTCTTTAGACAAAGTGTGGGACAGAAAACTAAGTTGGGCATGTAAAAAAATATTAGCATTTATACAAGGTAATATCATTTACCAGAACAATCGATTTTCGTATATAAGAGTATATGTGGGTGATGCTTTTGACGGTTCAAAAGAACTTGTAAAAGTGTAATTGAATAAAAATATTCTGAATTTTGAATTTTTATGCAGTATCAATGCCAGATTTTGTGTAAAATTACTTGAAAAAAAAAAACCACTAATATTGTAACCTCCAGGGAATATGGAAGATTTTTTTTATTCTTTCGAACTTACAGTGCACGATGGGCGGCACACAAATAGACAATAGTTAAATGGACGATAATATATTGCAAATGCAGCATCTTAATTTCAGATGAGAGTGAAATTTTGGTGAATATGGATTGACTTTTTCAACATTTTGCTAATTTTATCCTGTTTAATAAATAAAAAAATGCAGATAAATATTCACCTTGGTGTCTGAGAGAGAGCCGGACCACTCTTCATTGTCCCAATCCTCTGTGGTGGGAAACGAATCGATGTTGCCACCTGTGATACAATAATAAAATTAGCATATTTTTTTTTAATAGACCATTGTACCACAGTACAAACAGAATAGTAGGCTAACTAACGCCGATCGGCGAGTTAATTACCTACTCCTGCGTTGACGCCTAGGGTTGTCACTTTTATTTTTAATTAAATATTATTTGCGTATTATGTATGACAGCACTAGGTTTTTAATTTTGTAATAATAATAATGAAATGTTTTACCAATTCATAAATGGGGTGTAAATAAAAGACGTTTTAAAAAGAAAAGACAAATTTTAAAAATTCTATCTTCAGCTTTGAATACTTCACACACGAGTATGCGACGTGTTGGCTTATCGGACAAATCTTCGCGATCGATTGATCGTAGCCATTGTAAGCGCCTGAAACAATTAAATGAATAAGCCAAATAAAAGAAATATTAAGTTATAAAACACGTATTTTAGAAAATCTAACCTATTGCTATGCCCCCTTATTAATAAACGTAGACTAGACGGAATGAAATGACACTCTAATCTACGTTTAATAATCAGGGGTTTAGAGCTTACACAAAGAGTAAACCCAACAGAAAAACATCACTTGTGAAAATTTCAACTGTCTAACTATCATGGTTCATGAGATACTGCTTGGTGACAGACAGACAGACAGACGGACAGCGTAGTCTAAGTAGTAGGGCGAATTACATACGTATTACGTACAAAACATCTCACATAACACCCCTGAAGTATAAGTATTTACATATGTACGGAACCCTCGGTGCGCGAGTCCCACTCGTACTTGGCCGATTTAGGTGAAAAATTAAAAAGATAGGCTTATTCAAATGAAAACTTGGTCAACTAACCCCGGTCTCCCCTACTCCATAACTTAAGTAAGTAAAAATTTTTTCTGTAAAAATTGATATTATTCTAATTTTATTCTATCTAAATATAAAATATTAAATATATTAATAGGTACCTAGTACATCCAGACACGGATCCTGGGCTAGCACACATAGGTACCTACCGACACATAATTTTATTACAAAAATGTTTAGGTACTTACGTGTCTTGTTCAGTAGGTATATTGAAGAATGATAAGTCCGGTTTGTTGGAGTCGTTATTGAGACACCCGAAGACACCACAATAAATTTTGGCTTTTTTTGAAGTCATAATTGTTACTAACAAAACAAAAAAGAGCGAGCGTGCAACGTAATACGCAATTGCGCGCGATTAGCATGGCGGCGCGGCCCGTACTGCCGGCCACTTGAGCCGCTTGAGACTATGCGAATGTGTGCGTGAAACTTCCGTGGGTACACGGCGCCCGCTGCTCACGCATACATTCAAACCGGCGGCGGCCACTTTGTATGAAGTTAAACTACTGTTCTGTTTGTACTGTGATTGTACATACAAGATGTATGTACAATCGTTGGATTAACTCTTATTGGCCGACACTTGCTCAGTATTGGCTAAAATACATTATTGCAACAAAAATACCAAAAATTCAACCAATCACAACTATTGCGATTGTCATAATGATTGATGCAGGTTTTCCGGAATTAAACTTCTGGTCTGTAACTCTTCAGTTTATTGCGTTTCAAGCAATAAAATATCCCTTGGCATCTAGGCAAACATGCTCCATCTTAGGCTGCATCATCACTTGCCAGCAGGTCAGATTGCAGCCCAGCGCTAGTCTATAAATAAAAAAAGTACCAGTGTCAGGTGTGTGAGGCCAGTCCTGGTCGTTGCGCTGCGCGTGTGGGCGCGAGGCGCCGCCACGTCGAGCGCCACGTCCCGCGCCACGTCCGCCCCGCGCGCCTCCTCGCCCGCGCCCTGAGCCGCGTCCGCGCATAGAGCCTTCACCCTCGCCGCGACCTATACCAATACAAACAATATGATTAGCCGCCTTAACATAACTATTCGGTATACCTTGTCCACGGACACGAGCCAATAGACAATAAGGCGCTCGGCCTATGTCTGTCAATCGATCGAGCAAGAGGAATCGCCCTATACTAGCTTGTCTCGGTGAGCAAACTATTGACTCGCTCAGACACCATCCCTAACAGATGTACAGCTTAGCATAATGCCTTGCATCATATATGCAATTCTCCAACTGCAATTGACCTGAGCAAAATCAAAACACACTGTGCAGAAGTCAGCATTAAGGCCGAACCGCACTACAGCGGCGCGTGGCTTCGCGTCAAAATATTCTCTACAGACCATTCACTATAACTTGACCCCTTTATGTTGGCACCATTGCAAATCACACAATAATAAACCTTAAGTTGTAAGGAATAAAGCAAACAAAGCAATGGTCCTGTGACGGTCGCCACAATTGCAAAAAAAGGGCACTTCTCACTCATACGAAGAAATCAATTAACAATCATTCGACACACGAAACCAAGCCGGACGCCACTCACGACGTTATCACTAGATGGCACCACCAGTACCTTATGAATATAAGTACCGCTGAATTACAAGAAGAACACGCAAACCGGAATCGCACTAACAGAGTTTTCTGATATCTGCAGGCTGCAATGTATATAGAAGTTTCAAGTCACAACCGTCGTGAACGGCCTGTATATTGCAACGCGCTATGAAACGCCGCTATAGTGCATTGCACAAAATGATTGAAATAATATTTTGACGCTTTGCAGTGCTGCGTAGCGCCACTGTAATGCGGTCCGGCCTTCGTAGTACTCACGTGTGCGCGGTCCGGAGCGTGAGCGCGGCGCGTCTCTGGGCGGCTCCACATCGCCATTGCCCGCGGTCGCGGGGGGCTTCTTTTTCTTCTTCTCTCTCGTCTGCCATTCGCCCTGCACAGTTAACACGTCACCATGACACAGTTCGCGACAGTTAAGTCTAGTTTACATTACAAATTTAGTGGCATAAAATTAATTTTTCACGTGTAAACGTCTAATTTCGTGCGTATTGAAATTAGTTACGCAACATTAATTTCGCAATGCAAGTTCCGTTTTAGGGAAGTTGTAATAACCGGCTTCGATGTCACTGGCAGGCGTCAAATTCCTACATTTGACGCTAGGTGGCCTATGAATCGCCTATTATTCTTTGATTTCACATCATCCATAGCCTAATATTTGTCAGATCGTCGAGTAAGGATCAAATCAAGAGTTCCCCCACTCTAGTTCACTCTGACAATGTTCATGTAAACTACAGTTGGTGTCACAAGGTCTCTGACCTTGAAATTGAATTGGATGATAGTATACCGGCCTACATATTTGGCGTCTTGTTAAAAGACCTGACATTGTACCTGCGCAGTGGGTGATTTATCGATGTATGACTAGAGCACATGTAATGACCAGAAGAGGTGAAGTATGAAACAGCCGCTTTTACTGCTAAACCCAGCCTATAATATATGGAATCACCTTTTTTTTTTTAAATTTAGATACAAGTTAGCCCTTGACTGCAATCTAACCTGGTGGTAAGTGATGATGCAGTCTAAGATGGAAGCGGGCTAACCTGGAAGGGGTATGGCAGTTTTTTATTAAACCTTACTCCTTTGGTTTCTACTTAGTTTGCCTATAGAGTCTCTCAATGGTACCTGTATCCGCTGACTGTCTTCAAACAGCAGGTTGCAAGCAGCGGCCAAGTCGTTATTGGTGTCGTGTAAAGCGGAGCAGACCTCCTCCTCCGTGCGACGCGTCATTTCCATCAGTTCCGTGACCTGAACCAAACCATTCCAATTCTTTATTTTACCAAGCTCCGACGCAAAAAGAGCGGTGTTATAAGTTTGATGTGTGTATCTGTCGGTGGCATCGTAGCTCTAAACGAGTGAACCAATTACAATTTAATTTTTTTGGTTTAAAAGGTGGCTTGATCGAGAGTGTTCTTAGGTATAATCCAAGAAAATCTGTTCAGGCGTTTGAGGATTATCAGCTCTTTTCTAGTTTTCTTATTAGACCGGTTATTACTATCCAACCAATACATATTAGTATCCAGCCAAATTCTAATAAGAATAAAATCTAATAAGGCGACGCACTGGCATGTTAGCGCCATAGTATCTATGTATTATACAAACCATTTCAAAAACCTCTAAAAAGTAAAAAAATAATAAGTATGTTACTAATGAATAGGTATGTATGACCCTTTTAGTAGACTTTTATCCAAGGGCTTGTTGCATTGAGGGACTGCTGAAGATAACAGAAACTACTTATTCTTTCTACAACAGATGAGTTTCATTCCTGACTAGATATGTTGGTTTAATTCTGTATTGTAAACATCTTACATCCCTTACTCAAAAAAATAGATAATTTAACTAAAGTTATTTACTATAAAGAAACTACAAACTATATTAAAAAGAATTACAGTAAATTCGTATTATCATAATAATGCATAACCATTAATAAAAATGTTTGCAAACACAGTAACAGAAAAACAATGCATAAACAAACACTATGATATGAATGGAAGCGCGGGTAAACGACCTTTATTGTGCGCGCGACTTTTTCTGTGATGCTCACAAAGATAAAAACGCATTTAAAGATAAAAATATAAAAATCCCACTTAGTTATCTATATCTATTATACTTCTATACAAAAATTATGAAGAGGAAAGATTTATTTATTTGTAATCAATAAACTGAAACTACTGGACCAATTTCAGTAATTCGTTCATGATTAGAAAGCCACTTTATCCAGAAATGTCATAGACAAGATAGTACTCATGAAATTCTAAATAGGAGATGGACGTCTTAGGTTGAGATCTATAGACCACACTTTGACTTTGCTAAGACTTAAGTTTCAGTTAGAACGAGACAGATTTACGCCAGCAGTATAATGCTGTCTTGTTTTAACAGTGTCTTAAGTCTGAGCAAAATCAAAGTGTGCTGATCTCAGCTTCTCAGGTGCCAACAGGCCGGTGCGGAATGGTATCACCCAGTAAAAATAGCCTTACAGGTAAAATAGGCTTATGTTAACTTATGCCTATTACCTGTTTTTACGCTAATAAGCTATTTTATACGCACTGATCGGTAGCAACCCCTGCCAATCTGTCAGTAACGAAAACCTGGCTCTGTGTCAGCACCATTAACCACTAGGCATATCACAGCTTTTACACAAACTTTTTTTTAAATATTGTAATAAATAACTTACCATTCGTCGCACATCAGAGGGGTCCTCGCTTTTACAGTCAATCATGTTTGCCATACGAAGTTGCTCTGTAGTGGCCTGCAACGAAAAATATTTTTTTTTATTGAAATTTTAGTACTTTAAAAAACTTACACATACATAGGCCGCAATGTTAGAAGTGCCTGCTTAGCGCATTCCGACATGTACCACAGAAACGGACACTCCTGACGCGGCAGAAATCGTGGGATCGCGAACACCGTCCGCTAGGACTAGGTGGTCCTTAGATCTCCTTAAAACCATTAGTTTTTGAAAGTTCCCGCGTTTTTTGGTGATGACTATTTTTGCAGAACCACTTTTTATATAGACAGAGGAAAATGGAAGCCAGGAAAACAGAGAGAAGTGGCAAATGCTTGTGAGGCATATAATATCTGCCCCCAAAAACGTCAATTCGTGATAACAACGACTGCTCTGACAAGAGTGATGACGAATTAGAAGAAGAGATCCCAGAAAAAGTGTTCCCACAAGATTTTAAAAACCTAAATCCATGCGGACAAAGTCGCGGGAATCAGCTGGTAAAGAATAAAGGAATGCACTGAGAGAGTATTAGTTCAGGCAGTAAGACAAGTATATTCACCTGTGGTTTAGTCTTCTCCTTGGGCTGCGGCTTGTCGGCGGGCTTGCCCTTGTCCGCCTTGCCCTCCTTCTTCGCACCACCCTTGGTGGCGCGCGCACCCAAACTCATCTTTAACTGCCTAAATATTTACAGCTTCTATGTACAAGCAGCTGCAACAAACACAATACAGATTAACAGCAAATCAAAACAAAAATAATTAAATAGCATATTCACCTCTACCTCCACAAATCTCTACTGAGAAAAAAGTTGAAAACTAAAACCCAACTGCAATCGTCTTAATAAAAGCTGAAATATTATAGTAAAATTGTTTTTCTGTAGCTTGGTATATTTTAATGTTGTAGTACATTTACTTTTATGAACTCAGAATTTTTTCCTCATTAATTTGACATCCCACTTGATACAATAGCAAAAAAAAAAATTTTTTGGGGACTCCCACTTTTTTCATGTAACATCCGTTAAGTCAATTTTTTTTGTATAAAGTGAAGCCTGTGTCACCCGGAACTTTACGACGAATCGATTGACACCTTATTCATCAAAATCGGCAGTAGTTTAGGCGCTGCGGCGGAACACACAGAATCTGGATAGAAACATACATACCCACATACATACATACATACATACATAGATTGCTAAAATCATAACCCTTCCTTTTGGCTTTGCCACAGTCGGGTAAAAAGATGCGCGCATCGAGATCAATGTCGTAAACAATCGTACACATCATATACCCAGATGATACTACTTCAATTCTAGTCAAAAAAGTGCTGCTGTTTTGGCAAGGAAATGTGAAGTTGAGGGAATCACAAAGGATCAGGGACAATCATAGTGATACAGGGTACTCCTGCATAACCCCAAAGAATAAGAAGTAGTCAAGTGTTGTACGCAATTTCTTAACTCAATTGGCAAGTCTAAATCTAGTGCTAGCTTTTTCCGCAGAGAGCATTGTGAAGGAAAATTCTAGGTTTCCCTTCGACTCACAGTCAATGTAAATCAACCCTTAGTGAGAAACCATAGAAAGGAGTCAAATCCAAGTATAAATTATAATGGACATAACATTAGCATCCTATTATAGGCTGCTTTTCATCCCAGAAAACTACTTAGAGTTCTTATAGAATTTGGAAAAAAACTAAATCCATAAAATTGCAGGTGTCATCTAGTACTCAATAACATATTCATAAATAATCCAAATTGAAATAACGTATAGTTATATTAATTTAGTTACTTTCTTGTACTGTTATGCAACTATTCAAACAACATTCAGTAAAAAGAACCCATTCAAAGACACAATTTTATTACATTTAGAACCTAAACTCCTTACCCTGCCGGACAATATCATCAACACATTGATTTACATCCTACTGGAGGAAACTTTTGAAGAATAGATTTGTCACTACAATAAATGTAAAAATGTCAGGTTTCCAAAAAAAAAATGTGTAGTTCTAATGTTACAATGGGTCAAATATTTGCATTTAAACCTTGGGGCCCATGTAACTTCAAAACTATAATTTTTTTCAGAAATCTAGAAAACCAGAAACACAGATATTTGTTTCTAGAACATGTCTATAAAATTTAATTGTTTGGTTAGTTGGTATTCAAATGAAAACCAAACTATGTTTGTATGGAAAGATGCTAGGGCTGCTTATCTTAAAAAGTAGATTCCATAGGTATGGCTATAATAAATAAATTGAACCACAATAATTGATACAGACATATATCAATACAAGTTGCTTAGCATATTATAAATACTAGTAATAAAGTAATCATTACACACAATGTACCCACTTAATAAGATAAGGAAGGAATATGTTAACATTGAACTATACAGCATCATCTTTAAGTAATTAAATAAACACTTCCTTTAAATGAGTATTTTTGAAGCATGGAAAGAAAGCATATTAAGCAAAATGTTTCAACTCATTAGAAGATAATATTTCCTGGCAAAACAAAATGAATAACAAATCAACTTATAGCAAAATGTTTGGGTTATGATCCTTTCCTTACAATGCACATCAAATCAAAGTTTTCAAACCCTGTAAAATGTTGTAATACAAAAATTTTGTTTTCTCTACTCATAGGTACTGGTATACCTACATAGTACATAGGTACTGTGGAAATGAATTTACCAACAGCTAAACATTAAGTTTGTAGTCTAGATTTATGACAAAGGTTACTTTATAGTAGACTAAAGGAAGACTTCGTTCATTATTATACGCATTATCTATTATTACATGATACGGAAGGAACTACCAATCAGCAGTATGATTATCGTTTATCGGAAAATAAGTAAACAAACACTTGGGCGGATAAATGAATGATTAGCCTCATTATTCGGCAAAAAAAAAAATTGATCAGACCTGGAATATATACTTCCAAAACGAGTTATGTTGAGAAAAACGTAAAATTTTGCATTACTTTTCGCAGAAACCAGGACAATGAATCACTAAACTGCAAGGGCGATACAAATTTGAAATTTTGCAGCGCGACTGCAACGACTTCCCACGGTAAGCCGCGGAGATACGGCCGTCTGCACCTTCGCTCGTAATAAGAGAGCTCACGTCATCAATTTCTAAAATTCCCAACGACCACGAAATTCAATAGGCGGCACATGTGGGGGACGCCATTCTTGAAGCACCTTTCTTGGTATCAAAATGACAGTCTTTGTTGACGAAATAACCATCCACCACACCAATTTACACCTCATTTATGCACTCATTAACACTTTTTCCACCCCAAATTTAAGAATTTACCTTAAAGCTATGGATTTATCCGTAATTTAACACGATTTCTAATAAAATTCACGAATTTTCATACCTGTGAATGCGCTCTCAAAACGCAAGCTGGTCACGTGACATAATAGTGTTGTACCGTAATGTCAAAGTTCTAAAGTTCCGATTCAAATAATGGCCAGTTTTTCCACAGGTTTAGCAGTTAATTTATGACAATATTGCAGGATTACGATTAATTTGTACTGTTTTTAAAATAAAAGCTCTCATCCCTTACATTAGCTTATTGTTTTACTACTTTTTAAAACACTTTCAACTCTGTTTTGGTCATCGCATCGATATACAAGGTCTGTGGTTTTGGTATCTTCTTCTTATTTTGTAATACCTAATGGCTTTTAGTAGTGCAACACCGCACAATGAGTGGTTTTAGTATATTGAACCTATGCCAAAAATCCTCAAAAATCCCCGTTAATATTTTTTAATCTGTATAGATATAGCCCACAGATAACGAATAAATTTAAATTGCACCCGACTTGGAGACCCGACCAAATCAGGTGATCAGTATAGTGCGTTTCAACGAATAGTACCTATGGCGTTATGTTGGCTCCCCTGTCTGTTGGGTGGTCATTAGCACGCACCATATTTGCATAAGAAGACGCAGATTTTGTTTATTTTCATTTGATTTTCCTGAATGAATGAAATGAAAATAAACAAAATCTGCGTCTTCTCATGCCAATATGGTGCCAATGACCACCCAACAGACAGGGGAGCCAACATAACGCCATAGGTACTATTCGTTGAAACGCACAGTATATAAAACTAAAATAGGTAAGAGTGCCGCTAGCGGCATACTTAATCTTCAATACAATATAATCTGTGTACACGTCTTCCTTTTTCTCTCCGCCTCCCGCCAAATTTTACGTCAAACCGGTCAAACTTCAAAAATCAAAACAAGGGAATCAGTGATTTTATTTATTTTCTTTGGGTAAAATCAAATATAAAATTGTTCTCAGCCGATATTTAAACGAACAGTGGACTTGTAAATTGTGTCTGATCAGGTTCCGGGAAGTCCTTACTCCTTTTTGTTGGTTAGAATTATTATGTCGCTCCTTGAAGATGTGTTTTTGGAAGATGAGGCAAACGAGGCCCAGGAGTTAGAGAGAGTCATTGAAGGCGACGAATTCGACGAAAGGCCTCGTTCACGATCTGACAGCGACAGCAACAGTGAACGTGAGGATGAAGCAGGTAACCTATAAGAGTCAAACTCGCTGCGACCAAAGCATGACTAAAGCTTAGCTAGCTAACTTAGTGTTGTATATGTGGATATGTAGCGAATATAGGTGCGGGCTGCGTCCCGCGTACTCGCCTATTGTTTGCATTGTACCTACATTAAAACAGTGTGCAACTAGCCGGCTTGAGTTACTGACGTGTACAGCACGCCCTCCCACCACCCGAAATACTTAACAGTGGCGACGAGGATGGGATTCGAGATTGGTGGAAATGTCTACGGGAGCGACTTATGGGGTCCTATCGACTTTTGACCATCTTTCACAAGAATGGGACAGCTACAAGTCGCGGTTGGATCAATGGTTCATTGCGAATGACATCAACTCGACAACCGACAAGGGAACAATTAAGAGGAGGGCCATATTGCTGACGTCATTGAGCGAGTCGTCATTCAAGCTAGCGAGTGACCTGGCGTTACCCAAGAAGGTGGAAGAATTAGGATATGAAGAGTTAGTGAAACTACTCGACGATCACTTCACACCAAAAAGGCTCGGGTTTGCGGAAAAGTCGACATTTTACGCCGCAACACAGCGACCTGGAGAAAGTCACACTCAATGGGCAGCCAGGATAAGAGGATTAGCAGCTCACTGTGAATTCAAGAACTTGGAGGAAGCCTTGCTGGATAAATTTATTATGGGCATGGTAGCAGGACGCGAGCGGGACAAGTTGTTTGCGCAAAACCAGCGGGAGCTGACCCTCGCTAAGGCCATCGATCTGGCTGAGAGCGTGCGGTGTGCGCGGCAGGCCTCGTCGCAGGCGGCGCCGGGCGCGAGCAGCGTCGGCGCAGCGAGTCCAGACACCGTGTTTAACGTCACCAACAAGGAAAAGTGCAGTGTGTGCGGGTTCACCAACCATAAGTCTAATCAGTGTCGATTCAAAACCTACAAATGTAAAAAGTGTAATAATAAGGGTCATTTACGTAAGATGTGCCCTAACGAGGGGAAAGTGAAATACGTGGATGAAGGTACCGTACACGACGGAGACGACGGTGAGTCTTTTTATAATATACGATGCGTAAAAGGAAAACCGATGACAGAGCGCGTCATGATCAGTGGTCTAGCTTTGGAATTTGAAATCGATAGTGGTTCCGCGGTAAGCGTAATTTCAGAAAATACCTACAAGTCTCATTTTAAACAACTTCCATTGACAGTCACCACCAAAAAGTTATTTAGTTATACGGGTGAAAATATTAAAACAATCGGAGTTGTATTATTGCCTGTATCATATAATGGTCGTACGCAAGTATTGAATGTTTATGTAGTGTGCGCAAGCGGCCCGCCATTGCTAGGCCGGGATTTCATTCGCGAGTTTGACCTTGAACTAGCACCCGCAAGAGGCGCGGCCGTGCATGCGTTATGCACGGAGGTGCAGGCCGGTCGCGAGTCTAATATTGTCAAACAACTCACTAATCAGTTTCCTAATGTCTTCTCTGACAATCTTGGGGCGTTTAACAAGTATAAAATAAGCTTACACCTAAAACCGGATGCTAAGCCGATTTTTATTAAAGCGAGATCAGTACCTTACGCGCTAAAAGATAAAATAGACAAGGAACTGGATCGGTTATTATCTTTAGGCATTTTGAAACCTGTCGAACACTCCGAGTATGCATCGCCGGTGGTACCTGTTTTAAAGAAGAACGGCAGCATTCGATTATGTGCCGACTATTCAGTTACAATAAATAAACAGTTGGTTATAGACCAATATCCGTTGCCGACAGTCAATGACTTGTTAGCAAAATTACATGGAGGCGTACAATTTAGTAAAATAGATTTATCTATGGCATACAATCAATTTATTTTAAATGAAGATTCGCAAAGTCTAACATGCATCAACACTCATCGCGGACTCTTCAATTTTACCCGTTTAGTTTTTGGGTTGTCGAGCGCGCCGGCCGTTTTCCAGCGGGCGATGGAATGCTTGCTCTCGGGTATAGATGGAATCATATTTCTATTGGACGACATTCTCATCACGGGAGCGAATAAAGACCAGCATAAACATAGGCTGTATACGGTATTACAACGCTTAGATGACGCGGGCTTAACGGTACAGATGAGTAAATGCGAATTCTTTAAAGATGAGATTTCATACTTAGGCCACGTCATAGACAGATACGGAATTAGGAAGTCGCTCGATAAGGTAAAGGCTATATTACAAGCTCCTAAGCCTACAAACGTGTCACAACTACAGTCATTTCTGGGTCTCACTAATTATTACAGGAACTTTGTACCCGACGCGTCATCCGTATTAAGTCCATTATATAATCTGTTAAATAAAAATACCAAGTGGGAGTGGACTGGCATGCATGATGACGCTTTTACTCGAATAAAAAATATTTTAGCGTCCGATAAGACACTAGCACATTTTAACCCTAGGGCCAAGCTAATATTGACTGTAGATGCGTCACCGACCGGGTTAGGGGCCGTGCTGTCACAAGTCGGCAGTGACGGGTTAGAAAGACCGATATCGTACGCTTCTCGTACGTTGAACTCGGCGGAAAAAAATTACGCTCAAATTCAAAAAGAAGCTACGGCTATCATTTTCGGCGTAAGGCGGTTCCATCAGTACTTGTATGGTCGGTCCGAGCCCTTTACACTACGAACGGATCATAAACCTTTGCTAGCAATATTCGGGCCACACAAAGGCGTCCCTGAAGTGTCCGCAAACCGCCTACAGAGGTACGCCATATTCTTAACTGCGTACAATTATACTATAGAATATATAGATAGCAAGCGGAACAGCGCGGATTATTTGTCTAGGACAGGCGGGGAGGGGGGGCTCGCGGAAACTCACGAAGAACTCGCGGAGTGCGAAGATCGCGCAACCTACGTCAACTTCGTAGTAGATGGCGACCTGCCAGTGACACTCAGTGACATACGGCGCGAAACGGCTCGCGACCCCCACCTAGCTATAGTTATACGGTATGTAATGAACGGCTGGCCTAGGAAAATAACTGACGTGAATTTAAAATCCTTCTTTAATTGTCGGTCACAGTTGTCATACGAAAATGGTATTCTAATGCGTGGACACAAAGTCGTTATTCCTGTAAACTTACAAAACACTATTTGTAAAGAACTACATAGTTCACATTTCGGGGTAGTGAAAATGAAGGCGGAGGCCCGCAAGCGGCTGTGGTTCCCGGGCGTGGACGCGGCGCTGGAGGCGCTGGCGGCGGCGTGCGCCGTCTGCTGCGCGCTGCGGCCCGCGCCGCCGCACGCCGCGCTTGCACCTTGGCCGCTGCCGCCGCACCCATTTCACCGAATTCATGTAGATTTCTTGGGCCCGTTTCATAATCGTATGTTTTTAATCATTGTAGATGCATATAGTAAATGGGTAGAATGTTACGACATGTCTTCGTCATACACTTCAAAGGCAGTTATAAATAAATTGTATGAGTTGATGTCACGTTTTGGGGTGCCGCATACCCTGGTAAGTGACAACTTTTCTTCTTTCACTTCGATAGAATTTAATGATTTTTGTAAACGTAACGGTATTGAACATGTTTTATCCCCAGTATATCACCCAGCCAGCAATGGCCAAGCCGAGAGTTATGTAAAAATTGTAAAAAAGGGACTAAAAGGTATTATTTTAGACGGACTTAACAAAAAGTCTCTTCACGAAAACATTAATAAATTTTTATTTGATTACCGGAATTCAAAACATAGCACCACTGATCAGTCGCCTGCGGAATTGGTATACGGGCGCGCGTTACGCTCGAGGCTGGACTTATTAAACCCCATCACGCCGTCACCGTCGTCCACGGACCTTACTCATACTGTCCAACGTAAACAGTCCTCACAAGCTAAACATTACAAAGGAGTACAACGTACAGAGTTTAAGGAAAATGATAACGTATGGGTAACTAAAAACAAGGATACTAAAAAATTCTATTGGATCGAAGGAATTATTAAAAAGAAAATCGGACATGTTATGTATGTGGTATATGTGCCAAACTTGGACAGTGAAATCACCAGACATATAGATCAGATAAGACCACGAAAATCTTCGGCGGCAAGCGACGACCAGTCCTGGGACCCGGACGTGATACCAGACGTATCACCACCGGCTGCAGCCCACCGCGAGGCTGTCTCACAACCAGAAGGGGAGGGAGACTCGGCACGGGAGCCCGGGCAAGAAGAGTCACCGCCGCACGCTGTCAAGGTTGCGCACAGGCGACGGGCAATAAGTCCGATTTTCTCGACACCGCCATCGGATCCGCATCACGACAGTGATATATCGATATAGTTAGATAATAAGATGTAGGTTTAATCGTGTTTCTTAGCCTAAGGGGAAGGGATGTTGTATATGTGGATATGTAGCGAATATAGGTGCGGGCTGCGTCCCGCGTACTCGCCTATTGTTTGCATTGTACCTACATTAAAACAGTGTGCAACTAGCCGGCTTGAGTTACTGACGTGTACAGCACGCCCTCCCACCACCCGAAATACTTAACACTTAGTTAAAAGCGCGTGACTAAATCCATACTTTTAATATGGCAAATGCGAAACTGGTCTATCTGTCTGCTTGCTTTTCACGGTCTATCCACTTGAAAGAACAACCCACAGGATTATTTAAAAGTTAAAACTTAAATTCACACAAACAAAGCTGTGGGCATCATCTACTTTAAAGAATGAAATAGCCTATGTCTAAATTGCAAGCAATCTTAAATGCAGTACTTTATCAAGATTGGTTCAGTGGCTGAGCCATGAAATCATAACAGATAAAAATGCTTTTGCTTGTTTTATAGTAGCACAATCAAAAAATAATTATTAGATATTAGACTACCCGATTGTGTAACAACACATTTGTTATTTATTACAGAGGAAGAGAAGAAGCGTGTTGATCCTGCGTCAACCAAAGCAAGCCGGGTGATCAAAAACCCAAGGTTCATATTAAATCCGGCTAGACTGACTGGGCCTAGAGGTATTCAGGTGATACCTGAGCATTTCAAGGATTTCAAATTTAAAGGTACTTGTCTTTGTGTCTGGTGTCTTCTTTTCACAACCATCTGTTCAACCAATTTTGATGAAAAGAGATAGCTTGCATCTGAGGGGTGGGCATAGGGTATTTTCTAACAAATCAAAGAGTTCCCACAGGATTTAAAAAAAAAAAAAACAATGTCTGCGTACATCATCTAGTATTTATCAAAGAAAATCTTTATTTACACCAAGTTGA
This sequence comes from Maniola jurtina, assembly GCF_905333055.1. Lineage (NCBI taxonomy): Eukaryota > Metazoa > Arthropoda > Insecta > Lepidoptera > Nymphalidae > Maniola > Maniola jurtina. The sequence goes on along the minus strand of NC_060033.1, from coordinate 1,339,069 downwards.
AAAGCTACTTACTATAGAAATGTATTTTTACACAACAACAGGTAAAGGCCATGAAAAGGAGGACTTGGATTTAGTTTTAAAGAAGTTAGAGCATTGGGCGTACAGATTGTATCCAAAGTTTAAGTTTGATGACTGCCTGAAGAAAATTGAGACCCTAGGCAAGAAGAGGCCTGTTATGGTAAGTATACTACATACATAACACATAACTGCGTAGGTTCCTGTGGTAGTTGAGTGGTGCAGGAGGGGCGTGATGATGTGACCCGAGAGTTCAGTTATTAGTCAACTTATGACAACTGTACTTATTTCAACAAATAAATAGATTTTTATTTTTATTTGGATTCTAGGTGCACCTCCATAAAATAAGAACAGATCAGTACCTGTCAGAGGAAACTGTGGTGCAGAGGGACTCGAGTGACGATGAAGCCCCTAACAAGACCCCCAGCGAGGCCCCACCTGAAGATGAGTTTGATAAGCTATTACAGCAACAGATAGAGTTGGCGCGAGCCCCGTCTACGCCTGCCTCTGTAAAGAAAGGGCTGGAAAGTGCTGTCAAAGAGAACAGGTGAGATAGATAGGTAGCATTTACGTACAATAGATGGCGCTCAAATCCTATTCTAATGCATGACAGCTAATCCTCATAATATAAAAAATGCTTCTACTTTTTACCTATGTCCATTATAGACTGAAACCATTCAATCGATGTGCTCAAAACTGGTTTCATTCGAAAGGCAATAATGCGAAGATAGAGTTTTAGACCACTAAAACAATGTATTTGGCACTTTCTTTTTTTGCGAAGTAGCATACGCCAGGTATCAGCTAGTAGGATTGTATAAAATCTTATGTTCATTATTATTATTCCAGAACATTAATGATGCCAAAAGCGACTTCTTCACCATCCATAAGCGAGGAACAACGTGAGAGGATTCTTAAAAGCAGAAAACTTGCTGAAGAAAGGAGACTTGCTAGACTTAAAAATGCTTCAAATAGTATAAACACTTCTCAAAACCCTGAAAATATTGCTAATGTATCTCAAACTGTATCAAAAAGTGATAATACTTCTTACAATCAAACCAAGATGAGTCATAACGAAAATAATGCAACTAATAATGCTAATACAGTAAAATATAACCCTACTCAAAACATCGATAATATTTCAAATACAGCATCCGAGACAGATAACATTACTTACACTGGTGAAAAAGCATTGAGTGATGATGAGATTCATAAAATTAATAGTGTTAATACCGAAAATATATTTGACATTGAAGAAAATCATGTAGGAAATGTAAGAAAGGCTAGGACAAACATTATTGATAGTTCTGACGAAGAGGATGATGTTGTTTTTATGAATGAATCCATTAAGGCTGAAGCACATAAATTAGGCGATGTACATAAAAAGTGTATCAATAGTACAAAAGAAGGACCTAAACAAACTTATGGCAAAATTATGGAAATGCGTGGAAATTCTAGTATTAATGATCAACAAAATGATAGTAGTTCTGACGAAAATGATATTGTTTTAATGAATGAATCTATCAGAGCTGATATAAATAAAGGGCCTAAACAAATTGATAAAATCGTCAATCATGTTATTTTAGAAATTGATGAAAATTCTGATAATAATCAAGAAAATGATGATAGTTCTGATGAAGATGATGTTGTTTTAATGAACGAGTCTATTAGGGTTGATGTACATAGAACAGATAGTGACAAAGACCACACAAATGGTATAAAACAGGGCCCTCAACTAACAGCTGGGCATACAATCAATAATGATGTAATTTTAGAAATCGTTGAAAGTTCCGACGAAAATCAATTAGGCGATGTACATAAAAAGTGTATCAATAGTACAAAAGAAGGACCTAAACAAACTTATTGCAAAATTATGGAAATGCGTGGAAATTCTAGTATTAATTATCAACAAAATGATAGTAGTTCCGACGAAAATGATATTGCTTTAATGAGTGAATCTATCAGAGCTAATATAAATAAAGGGCCTAACCAAATTGATAAAATCGTCAATCATGTTATTTTAGAAATTGATGAAAATTCTGATAAAAATCAAGAAAATGATGATAGTTCTGATGAAGATGATGTTGTTTTGATGAACGAGTCTATTAGGGTTGATGTACATAGAACAGATAGTGACAAAGACCACACAAATGGTATAAAACGGGGCCCTCAACTAACAGCTGGGCATACAATCAACAATGATGTAATTTTAGAAATCGTTGAAAATTCCGACGAAAATGATCATTTTGATATAAATAAAAATAAAAGCCATACTGATGTTAGTGAACAAAAAGCTACATCAAAAGTTGATGGAATTAAAAATAGTAACAGTGCAAGTGATAATTTTTTTGAGATAGACAATAATGAAGCATATGATAATTCAGATAATAGTAATGCTAAAAATGATGAAGAAAATGATTTAGCAATGATTATATCAGAAAGCCATACAAATGATAACGAAAAACCTAATACTGATGTAGATATGGCGAACAATGAAAAATCAGCTAATGTTAGTACTAGTCGAGAAACTCAAAACGATGAAGAGGTAGATAGCCGAGGTGCAGTTTTTAATGAAAAGGCAGTTCTAGTTGAAAAAGTAGTAGAGAATGCAGTTGTAAATAATCTTGATGATTTAATGGATGTCGAATTTGATGATGAGTTCTAGAATAAACATTGTTTTGAAGATTTAATATTGATTTCATATGCGATCTTAGATTTTTTTTAAGTCAGATAAACTAACTGACGAATCAATCTTACCCTTTTGTTGTCTATCAATAAGTTACTTAGCAATTTTGTTATCAAAAAATTTTGATTTATTTGAATGTTCGAAGTGAGGCGTGAAGATGGTGCCACGCGCCCTTATTTTGCTTGGAAAGAAAGCAGCAGGACACGGACATATCCCGTACCAACTCCATTGTCGTCCAGAACTATTTTTACCTGAAACTATTCTAGGCCAAAATCTATGGAAGGCAAAGATCTAGTAAAATAAAACACTTGTTTTCAGTATTATTAATTTGTTTTATTCATGCGAACGCAAACAATCGAAACTTATCACAGTATGAATTTGATTTACATCCAGCATAGCAAAAACTAAACCTATAAAATCAAAAACACCTAATATTATTACAAAAAATGCCTCATATTATACTTTTATATCGTCAAAACAGCAAAAAAATGTTAAAGCATAATAATGGCTGGGGCACACTTACAACACTCAACGCCACATGTTGACTAAAGTATATTTTTGTATGACCAGAAGCATTTCCAAAACAGGATAACACGTCACGTCGGATGTTGGTAGTGTGGTGGAGTGTTGGATGTTGTAAATATGTTTCTGCCATTTAAAAAACTGTTATACAATATAGTTCTTCAAATACATTGATGGTACGCTTGGGTACGGATTTAGTTCGTGCGGTACGTTTATAACTGACGGTACGAATGTTAAGGGGGGTATTGAAGCTTTCTAACCGACAAGGCGAAGAGGTATTCAATGCGTTTGTTGAGGAATTAAAAATATGGTTGGCATTAGAGAGCTGATCTGAGCTAATAAACTGCAAGTTTGGATAGGGAAACTTCCTTAATGGCTTAGGAATCAAATTACTGTACGCACTCATCCGATACAAGTCCGTGAAAATACGGATAAAAAACTCAGATATTGCTTACGTCCGATCTCTGATCCAAATCCAAGTTAATTCAATGGACCTCTTTGACGTAAATCCATACTTATATTAATACTAGAGAATGCCCGCGACTTCGTCCGCGTGGATTTAGGTTTTTAAAGATCCCGTGGGAACTGTTTGATTTTCCAGGATAAAAAGTAGCCTATGCCTTCCCCGGAATGTAGCCTAAGTCTGTACAAATCATTAAAATCGGTTCAGTGGTTGAGCCGTGAAAGCGTAGCAGACTGTCTGTCTGTCTGCTACGTTTTCACGACTCAACCGCTGAACCGATTGTAATGAAATTTGGTACAGAGTTAGCTTACATCCCGGGGACGGATATAGGCTACTTTTTATCCCGGAAAATCGAAGAGTTCCTACGAGACTTAAGAATCTATCCGTTAAACCGATTTATATGAAATTTGGTACAGAGGTAGCTTACGTCTCGGAAGTTAACTTCGACAATTTTTTATCCCGGAAAAGCAAAGAATTCCCACGGGATTTTAAAATAAACCTAAATCCATGCGGACGGAGTTGTGGGCATCTGCTAGTACGTCATATGTGCGATATGAATCGGAGACTCATTCGAGATATTCTCAGGAACGACGGAAGTCTCAGCTAGTGCGTAAACTAACATACTAAATAGTTCCATGACTACTTCGGAACGTATTTTGACGGATTCGGATCGGATGCAGTGCATAATCGCCCTAAGGAAGACTAAGCTATGAAACGATCCTATTAGTGGGTTTTATGCACATCCGTCGCTACACATCTACATAATTGTGTGATCAATAATAATTGGTAAATGGTACAGCGACACTTATATGACATTGATAAAAGCGAAACCATCAATAAAATATTTACAAGAGAATATTCTGTACATGCTCGTATTGTGTCACATATGGACTGATAGGTAAGTAACTATGACATTTTATGAATCCGCATATTCGATAAAACTTCATAAAGGGGACAACTTAAGCCATTTAAGGTGGCCTGTCTACCAAAACGGTGCTGAGCGGAGCTGTGTTACACCAATCACGTGGTTAAAAGATGACGTGATAAAATAATCACGTGATCTATCAATAATCAGATTGATCCACTGAAAACGTCTCCATGCTACTCCACTTTAGTTGAGAGGAGTATAAGGATACGTTTCCAATGAACTGGAGCGGATCGGGGATGAGTAAAACAGACCAATGAGTTTATCACTTCATCTCTCGATAGTCTGATTGGTCGAAAACACGTCTGCGCTCTGCTCAGCTTCAATCGAAACGCATCCTAAAAATAAAATTATAGTAGAATCATACTACAAAAACCTACGTCGTCTTCGGTGTTTAACATGGTACTCTCTCGTGCAGGTTAAGATCTATAGAACGCATTTTGACTTTGCTTGGACTAAAGACATTGGGAAACGAGACAGCGTTATATCGCTGACATAAATCTGTCTCGTTTTGACTAGTTTATGTCTGAGCAAAGTCAAAGTACGCTCTATAAATCTCAGCCTAACATTCTCTAATACGTCATGTTACATTTTTAACCCCCGACCTAAAAAGAGGGGTGTTATAAGTTTGCCGGTCGTATCTGTGTATCTGTCTGTGGCACCGTAGCTCCTAAACTAATAAACCGATTTTAATTTAGTTTTTTTTGTTTGAAAGGAGGCTTGATCGAGTGTGTTCTTAGCTATAATCCAAGAAAATCGGTTCAGCCATTTGATAGATATCAGCTCTTTGCTAGTTATTACTGTAACCTTTACTTGTCGGGGGTGTTATAAATTTTTAACTTACACTTGTGTTGATAGAAATGCCCTCCTACATTCCCAGTCCTCTAGTACTGCATTGTAATATTTTGTGGCCAAATGTCACATACAATTAATACAGTACGAGAGCACCATTCGTAATTTCTGCCCTATCAGTCCAAATGCATCCTTAGATAATATCATTAAAACCGTAAAACTATCCTATCACTACCAAGTAAATAAGTTATATACAATTAATATTTGGTTTAACATCAGTACATAGTCATTTAGCTGTGTGGCTAATTTGTCACTGGTGGTTAGTACAGTACACTGATCGCGAAACAAGCAATCCTGAAAGTCATATTATACTAATTTTAAATATGGATGCCCGACTGAGATCTGTTTTTGTACTATGCACAATAATTATACGCCTTGGACTACTTGTTATGCATGAACATTGCACGCATTTAAAATAATAAGGGTAATTTACATTTTACTCATCATATAGCAATTTCACTTATTCAGTTGAGTAAATCAAGTGTTCAGTAAATAAGTTAACTAAACATAAATACATCATTTATGACTGACGCCAATAATGAACCCTTATTCTGCACTAATGTATTTATTTACGTGTTTATCCCGTCCCATATTTTTTCTTGTTTATAATGGTTTTTTCTCACCACTTCGCAATAAAGTATCTTTAAAAAGCTTATCTGATATTTTAGTGTTATCCTCAATGTTAGGAAAAGGATAGCACTAATTAATTTACTTAGTTTAGAGTTTTTGTTCAACTAATTACTAGAGATATAGATGTTTCAATCTTATGCGAGATGCGTTTTACTGTAACTCTGATCTGTATTCTGTACACCGAAATCCACAAGTGACAAAATAAAGTTAATAATTCACCAAAAATATTTTTAAGCGAAGCTTCTATCATTGCGCGCTCGGACGCCGAGTAAACCAAGGGGGGGGGGGGAGGGGGTGTGAGGGGTAGTTAACGATAAAACCACTGTTATCGTTAACTACGTCTCCATTAGCGCGCGGTTACACTACCGTCTCGAACTCGCACACAAGCTTCGCTTTCGGGCTTTCCCCGACGTCACCCGTTTTTTTGATAAATTAAATTTCAAAGTTCTAATTTAATTTTCTTAATTTTGCTAAACCTCACATAAACCAACTCAATATAATTATCTCGAATATTTTTAAGCAGTTCATTCACAGACTACATAATAACAGATGAAACACCCAAATATGTTTTTGTTATTGTTAGGCATTATACGCTTAGGGTGTTTCCATTGAAGCGGAGCGGAGCGGAGACGAGTGCTTTCGATCGATCAGATTTATACTGAGTGATGACGTGTATTACGTCATATTATAACACTTGGTGTGTTGAACACATCACTCCGCTCCGCTTCACTGGAAACGAATCCTTGTGATCTTATCTTATGACATGAGTTTATGATCACTATACAAAATACTTTCGATTAAAATCGAATTACGATTTTCAAGGTTTGCATATTTAAATACATGTCTACTTATTGAATTTAAATAATAAAATATTGTTTTTTTATTTAGTCTGTGAGTGTTCAGCATTTTTTATTATTAATTCTTTATTTTTAAATATTTTAACTTCACAATATTTTAAAAATAGTGTATAATATTTACAGTGTTGCTACCTTGAAAATTGTCACTAACACTGGATTTATTTCAACTGGCAATATTTTACAGAAGTTATTTATAAAGAGAAAAGATTTCACTGAAAAACCTACCTACTGTAGGCTTGTATTTTAGCAATTTCTCGAGCTGGTAGCCCTCAAGTTGCCTGACCTAACAAATAATTAAGCTAACAAAGCTATGTTGATAGCTTAAATGCAATTTTATAGCCCAAAAATGATTTTAAGCATGCAATTTCTTACCCGGCAACTTGTGTCTAAAGCAAACAAAGATGATAAGAAGACTGTTGTTTTTAATTGCCAGCAATTTTTGAATTGCCAGCAATTTGACAGCAAATCTATGTTACTGAGTAGCCAACAATCGCGTAGTAGCTGGAAACTTGTCATTTAATCTAGTGATTAAATAAATGAAACATTTACTGAGTAGCCAACAATCGTGTAGTAGCTGGAAACTTGTCATTTAATCTAGTGATTGAATAAATGAAACATTTTTTATGGCTGGGCTATATGGCCGGGCTATGTTTTGCAGTAATTTTTATGCAATCTGTTGTTAGCAATTTGACAGTTAATTCAAATCCTAAAACTGCCAACTCTCCACAGCTCAACTTGTCATTAAATCTAGCGACTGGGCTGAGTAAACGATTTTTTTTTACAGCTGAGGTATATTTTGCAGCAATTTTCATGACTGTTTTTTATTGCCAGCAATTTGACAGCAAATCTACACTAAGTTACGAGCAATCGTATAGTTGGCAATTTGTTATTACATCCAGCAAAAGAAACGAAACATTATTTTATTATGGCTGGGCTATATTCCGCAGTAATTTCCATAGCCCATTTTGGGAACCTCATAGTAAAACACTACCACAGTCTGAAAGAGGTACACTACAAACAATAATTCAGATTATATTATGTTCTTGGAACTTAATTATTGGTATCCGGTACTAAGGAAGCGAAGAACGTTGTGAATATCATCCAGGTGACCGCTAATAACGACTGTTGGTTGTCATCTTCGTTATTTGGCGGTTCGTTGTTGGGGCGGGCGGTTGGCTCGGGGTTCTGGTTGTCGTCGTTCTGGTTGTCGGGCGGTTGCTGGTTGCGGCGCGGTTGGTTCACCTGGTTCGGTTGGTTGTTGCCTGGGTTCAAGTGGAGGTCGCGGAAGAAACCGATTTGGTGCCTGCAAAGGACATACTAATTGTGAATATACAAAATCTATGCAGTTCTTTAATAATCACACTAATATTCGAAAGTTCGTGTGTAGTATTTATGTATGTATTACTTTTTCACGCAAAACTACTGAACGGATTTGGCGGAAATTCGGAATAGCTTGGATTAACACATAGGCTGCTTTTTATCCCAAGAAATCAAAGATTTCTTACGGGATTTTGAAAAACCTAAATTCACGAGGACGAAATCGCGGGCGTCAATTATTACTTTTATACATATATATTGTATGTCAAATCTCAAAAAAGCAACCGCCGAGTCTCTTACTGTTTCTTCTCGGTAGGAACGCATTCCGAACCACTGGCAGATGCTTTTGACGATTCAAAAGTACTTGTAAAAGTCTAATTGAATAAAAATATTTTGAATTTGACTTTTGCATTTATAATATTAGTATAGAAGTATGGATGGGTAGTGATATAGAAAACAATAAGGAATACTCACAGATAGCCAGCAGCCGCCAGAAGCACGACGAGTAGCAGCCTGGCCGGGCTGCCGTACAGCCAGAACAGCGACAGCAGTATGCCAAACCTGGACGCGGCGTACAGATGGTCCAGCCAGTCTCTGGCTTGTCCGTCCTCCGGCTCGGCCTCGGGCGCCTCAGCCGGGGGCTGCGGGGGCGTTTCTACTGGTGGTGGAGTTGGCTGCGTCTCCGCTAACGATTTCCTCCTGGAAATTTGAGGGTAGTTTAATTATTCCTAGTTTTTTTGAGTTCATGTTTTGGATTATCGAAATCAACAACGCTTAGCAGAAAAATCGTTGAAACAAGTCATAATGTATTAAAAAGAAATAAAAAACACGATTGGTGTACCATGTTTTCATTGTTCATTTTTTTTCATGTTGAATTTTTTTTTTTTCAAAAAAATTATAGCCAGTGTCACTCGAGATGATGTATGGATTCTAAGGATACCCCATATACCTACTGTTCAGGAAATTACAAGTGGGGATTAGAGAAACTCACGTATTTGTAAATAATATGCATGTAGCATATTCTAGAAAAATAAACATTATTATTATTGAACTCTGAAAACATTAGATACACTTCTATTCTTTAGCAGTCATGTAAAAATTTACAAATTCACACAAATTCTACACTGACAACTCTATGCTGGACCCTAATAGACTAATAGAATTGCAGCGTACTTATGCATTTTTAATAACACAGGCTCTCAAAGGTACTAATTGTGTCTTTAAAGGAATAAGTAAACGTAATTTCGTCTGCAGTTGTCAATGTTCTCGAACATTCAAGTGCTAACACGTAACTATATTAAGTACACATGAATATTAAATATGTATAAAATAATGACGTAATCTTATCGCCAATTGTATGAACTTTGTATCAAAGTCAATAAGTGTAAAAAGTATGTGAAACGATTAACATCACCATTATGACAGCCTCCCTAGCGCAATGGTTGAAATGGAGGGCCTGGGTTCGATTTCCGGCAGGGGTTTGTAATTTTAAAATTTCAAAATTTCTTGTCTGGTCTGGTCGGAGGCGTCGGCCGTGGCTAGTTACCACCCTACCGGCAAAGCCATACCACCAAGCGAGTTCAGAGATTGAACTTTTGATCCCCAGCTAGGAGGATGACGTTTTAACCACTAGGATCAAGGGTTCCTCGTCATCGCTTGTCAAAAAGAAAAGAGCAGCACTTACATGTTATTATACTGCTGCATATACTGGATGTACGCTTGCTGAACCATAAGAACATGATTAGCCATGGATGCTGGATCATTTGGTACGGGAAGGTAACCTTGTCCAAGGTTTAGGTTATAGTTTGGATATGGAGGTACTCTTCCGTAGTTGTTTAGGTAAGAATTAAGGTAGTTCTGCATTTCTACTGTGTGGTTCTGGTCATTCTGCCTCGTTTCTGGCCTGGACGTGGTCTCGGCCGGCCGTGGGGCGGTCTCCGTAACGTTCCTCTGGCGTAGGCCGTCGGTTTTGGGCAGCTCAGGCTTTTGTTCCATCATTTTCTTGTTAGAGCACACCAAGTGCATAGTATGCGCGATCTGGGTCTCGTAGTTCCTCAGCACATCCTTCAGGATAGTGTTGTCGTCTAGAAGTTGGCCTGAGTATATTATTTTCTGCTCGTCTTCTTTCTGGAACAATGAAAAATTTGATTAGAAAGCTGTTTTTTTTTCGAATGTCCTATGATGATCACACTAATCACACTATTACACTTCACACTAATATTATAAAGGCGAAAGTTTGTGTGTATGTGTGTGTGTGTATGTCTGTTACTCCTACACGAAAAAACTACAGGACAGATTTGGCTTAAATTTGGAATGGAGATAGATAATATCCTGAATTAGCGCATAGGCTACTTTTTATCCCGGAAAATCAAAGAGTTCCCACGGGATTTCGAAAAACCTAAATCCACGCAGGCGAAGTCGAGGACATTAGCTAGTAGTTTATAAAAAAATTAAATGATGAGTTTAAGAGAAAAATCTTTTGTTCGCGAGTTGCGCGCAGTCTCTAGCGAGTTAGTAGTTAAGCGTTCAACCTTTGTCCCCTGGTCTAGTTGGTAAATAATACGGTAATGACCTAAGCGGTTCACAGCCGGACGACGCTAAATTATTGTTATAGCGCGGAGTGGTATCCGACTGATCTGTTATACTCGTACCGTACATGTGATATGTGACAATTCAAGCGGAAACAGGAAAATTAATTGGCTATAGTATCTCAACGGCGGACTTCGTCTGTGTCGGTGTTAGCTGGCGGTCGTGCTCTGCCTTTCTGGTGTGTTTTTTTGTTAAAACTGACTGGAAAGCGCTCTAAGGGGGTGCCGTGCGTATGTCGGCGAGCGCCGGCACAGACGGGGTCCATACTTGTATAGTTTAACTAACTTGTTACAAATAACTACAAACTTGACATTGGCTAATCTTTGTAAAGCCAGACGAGAGAGAGAAAAAAAGTATCTCAACTACTAACTAATGGTCAAAATCAAATCATTTATTCAAATTAATTTAAATTTAACTAGAGGATGCCCGCGACTTCGTCCGCGTGGATTTAGGTTTTTAAAGATCCTGTGGGAATTCTTTGATTTTCCGCGATAAAACGTAGCCTATATCGTTCCCCGGGATATTGGCTAACTCTGTACTTTTCGTCAGAATCGGTTAAACTGTTGGGCCGTGAAAAGGTAGCAGACAGACAGACACACTTTCACATTCATAATATTAGTATGGATGAATAAGTATAGGTAAATGAAGATAGGTAACTATACCACATAAATCACAAGTGTAAATTAAAAATTTATAACACCCCCGACGATCCAAAGTATTTGAGTTTTCCAAAACATCATTTTCAAATAAATAATTGTGTATTTAGGCAACGTCCATCTTGACAGCTTGACATTTGTCTATTGACATAATATTATGAACCTAACGGTTATCTAACCTTCTTTTCTACAAGAAAACTAGAAAAGAGCTGATAACTCTTAAACGGCTGAACCAATTTTTTTAGATTATAGCTAAGAACACTCTCGATCAAGCCACCTTTCAAACAAAAAAAACTAAATTAAAATCGGTTCATTCGTTTAGGCGCTACGATGCCACAGACAGATACACAGATACACAGACACACAGATACACAGATACACATGTTAAACTTATAACACCCCTCTTTTTGGGTCGGGGGTTAAAAATAATAACAATGGTAGGTACAGCTAGGATTTAATCAGTTTCATACTGATAACGGTTTTACAGTATTTATTTTACCCAGTTTGCTCTTAAATTGTTTCTATACCTACTCTATGGAGTACTTATAAGTTTTGAGAAAATTAAATTTTGATGACCTTTCTAGTGCAGTGGTTTACCATTACCACTATGCTGTGTTTACTGTAGTTTAAGTGGGAGGTCTCGGGTTCGATTCCTGGCAGGGACAATTTAAATACTAATGTTATGATGCAAATCTGTATCTATCCTTCTGTTAAATAACTTGCATTTCAGACAAACACTTATCAAGGACTCATCTCTAAGACTCATCAAGGTTTATCAACAAATTAAAAAAAACAGCCAAGTGCGAGTCAGACTCACACACCACAGGTTTTGTACTTTTTCTGACATTTTGGATGTTAACAGGGCTCTCTCCGTCACTCGTTTCATACAATCGTAGTTCCAATTTCATTTGAATATTAAGCAACCAAAGTCCATGAAATTTTGCAGACATATTCTAGAAACTAATATCTGTGTCTGTGGTGTTTTAGATTTTTCTAAAAATATGTAGTTTTAAAATTACAGGGGCTCAAAGATTTGTATGAAAATTTTTAAGACCGCGTAACTTTGAACCCGAATATTTTAACAGAAATCTGGAAAACCACAGACATAGATATTAGTTTCTAGAATATGTCTGCTATATTTCATGGACTTTGGTTGCTTAATATTCAAATGAAATTGGAACTACGATTGTATGAAACGAGTGACAGAGAGAGCCCTCTTAAAAAGGTCTACTTAGAATATTAGCCCTGACAATCTACACTCTTAAATGTACACATTGCTTATGAACATTTTAATACATGGCTTTATAAACATTTTTGCATTTTACCATACTTATCACAACAAATTATTAAGTTACCTGTAACATTTTAGTTTATATTATGTATCAATAATATGCAGATAAAAGTAAGTACATCATATATTTATATACTTAATAGTTATGTATCACATATATTCATACAAGTGTTTTTAGTATATAATATGGATATATAGTATATACTATATTACTTTATGCAAAGAAGACACATAATAATGTAATTTGCATATCTTAAGTAATTATTAGTTGAACAATGTTATCATTTATACCCAACTACAACATAAACGATTATTATAACGACTATGATTTTAGCATTATATGTATGTATGTATGTATGTTTGTATCCAGATTCTGTGTTTTCTACCGTAGTGCCTAAAGTACTGGGCCGATTTTGATGTTTCTTTGAATTGATTCTATATAAAGGCCCGGGTACTCATTGAATAAAAATATTCTTAAGGATACAACTATTTCTGGGAATAATTTAGGTAAATATTACTTAGTACCTAGTCCAAAAAATTATTATAGTTCAGCGGTTAGAAGAAACATTTATTGTTTATATCTACATATTAAGTAGGTAGGTACTACTTATTTTATGTTTAGGCTTTCAATCTTATGATAATAAAATAGCAAAATACAGGTCAAACACATAACCTTCCTTTGGGCTTCGCAGCAGTTGGGTAAAAAGGTCACAGTTTTTTAAATATGCCCTATCTTATCTGCATGTTCGCAAAGATAATGCTGAAAAGTCAATTATCGCAGCTGATTTAAAGTTTGTAGAGACAAAAATAACAATACTAAGCCCTGTAAACCAAAAAAAAATTATTACCATGGTTATACATAATATAGTATGCCAGGACAAGGAAAGTAGAGACAGAGACCAAAATAAACTTCCGCGTACGACAAAATACATAGAAATTAGATACCAATTGAAGCAATACAAGTAAAAAGACAAAGTAAAATATAGAAAATTACCGGTTTGCTTGGGTATACTACTGAAAGGTGGCCCTTCAGTTGCCTCACGGTCCAAGAAGTCTGGCACTCGACGTTTTGATCCTCGATCTGCTGATTTGGTGCCTTCACAATCAATGTCACGTTATCTGCTATCATTTTTGATCATCCAATTAAATATGAGAACGTTATTAGATAATACTATTAACTATAAGTTTGACCCACAAATTTATCACTTTTAAATGATGCAACAAGTAATTTTCACTAATCTTTCGCTAAATCTTCAAACATGTCTTGCATTTGCCGATTTTAGTCGAATTATACGTAAATAAATACTTCGCAAAATAATAGAAGACACCCCGCGCATTTGTCAATTTGCCTTATAAATTAAAATTATCTGTCCGTTTCCTATTGGTCCAGCAAAGTAGGTATTTTTAGGAATGCCTGTTTTAGTTATCAATAATGCTTCATTACTATTGGTGAAAACACTTTCCATAAAGAGTTTGCGCATTGTGATTGGTCTATTTCATTGTCTATGATCATAGAAGTGGATTTGTTCTCATGCCCAGAAACGGGCAAGAATATAAGAGAATACCTACCAAAAGAATCTATACTAATAAATAAAATTGGAGTGTCTGTCTGTAATTTCAAAATAACTACCTCATATTAAGCTCATATGGTTATTTGAACGATACCATAACTGAATCACACGTTTTTAAAATTTTTGTCTGTCTGTCTGTCTGTCTGTCTGTCTGTCTGTCTGTCTGTCTGTTTGAAAAGGCTAATCTTTGGAACGGCTGAACCGATTTTGACGGGACTTTCACAGGCAAGTAGAGGATTGACCAGGGCGTAAAATAGGCTACTTTTTTAACCGACTTTTAAAAAGGGAGTTGTGTTTTTCTACCTATGTACACCGAAATCTCCGAGATTTCTGAACCGATTTGCGTCATTTCTTTTTTAATCGATAGAGGAACTTTGCGACATTGTTTCATAAAAAATTTGGAGTCCAACTCCTCAATCCTGATGCTGCAGGGGATCTGACCAATCCACGCGGGCGAAGCTGCGGGCATCAGCTAGTACGGAATATAATTTGTAATGGCCTCGCAAGTGCCAACTGTCTTCAGGGCTTTTGTCTGTGTTAAGCGTTTGCTGGCGCGCGTGCGGTTCCTTTTTGGAGTGTTTTTTTTTTTGTTAAAAGTGGGTGGTTTTTGTGTTTCAGTGGTGTTTTTTGGTGCTGGAAATGGAACCATGCTGGAACTGACGGGGAAGCGATCTTAAGGGGCGCCGCACGTATGTCGGCGAGCGTCGGTACAGACCAAGTCCATACTTAGTTTCCCTAACTTGTAAATAAGTACAAACTTGACATTGGCTTATCTTTGTAAAGCCAGACGAGAGAAAAAAAAAAACTGTCTTCAACTGTGTCAATTCTTATCTATTTCTATTCATAGAGTAGGATGTATATAGGGTATAGAGTTATCACTCCCATGTATTTGGAGAGATATGGAAACCAGCGCCCCTGGTGGTTAGTTCCTAAACTAATTTTCTTGTGTATATAACTGTAGCTATTTATGTATGTATAGCTAGGCAGCCTACTCTTCTTATTTAAATTTTTATTTTTCTATGTAAATTTTGCGGATATTTTGACACACGTTTAAGCTCTTTTTGGTAGCTTTTAAAAAATATATTTAACTTTCTAAACAAAAGAGCTTAAAACGTGTATCAAAACGAACAGAAAAACAAAATTCATTCATTTCTTTTATTATAATAATCAATACAACTTTTTTGTATAATAACTTGAACATCTACGTCATTTTGTAGATTGAAAATAATGATGACATATTCTCCGATACTTAAAAATGGTCTTGTTTTCCAATGCCAGTATAAGTATCTCCACCAATTGCATAGAGCCAAGTCCGAAACCGGTCAGGTTCTTCTTCAGGATTGGGAAAAATGTGTAAGATTGTTCCATCCAATCCTATAAAAGAAACATGTCACTTTTGAATAAACTATATTATTTTAAAATTTCACAGAAAAATATATGCTCTAAGGTTTTGTAGGTTAGTTAGTTAGGTTATGTTTAAGTTTGCATTTAATTTCATTGCATACGTATTGAAATATGAAACGTAGGTGCTAGTGATAGTTTCAAACAAAATTGCACTTACGTGTTTTGCCGCAGTTCGGTACGCAGCACTTTATAGTCAAATTATGCGGCATCGTCGGCAGGAACCAAATCGAAAGGCAAACAAAAACCAGTGAATATAGCGTGGATCAACAATAAAAAGCGGGTCCGTCGGTGTCCAGTTAAAGCAAAGTAGCATTGAATTTAGCAAATGTTAGCGCACAAGTTTACGTTTATGAAGAAATTATTACGAGTAAAATTAAATAACATAAGTTACATAACTAACACGAATGACAATGACAACTGACAGATGACAATTTAACGTGACACATATTCCGTTCTGACCTCTTTATTTTGAAAATAAAGTCCGCAAAAATGAATATTACAATACGAATAGGAAAATAAATTAGCCGCAAAATTATTACAAAATAAATAAATAAAATAAATAATTATTTTTAGTGGTTAAATTTGTTTGATATTACACAACATTTTGATTTTTTTTAAATGAAATTGCTGCGTGAAATGAAACGTGTAACGACGGAAAAAATGGGGATGCCAGTATAAAAAAAAATTAAGTGTGGCTATTACAAAATTTATCACCGCCATCTATCGACAAGTTCCTAAACTATACAACAAACTTGTTTCCAGTCAGGTTGTTCGAAGCGATAGCACCGTGTTTCTATTTTCTATTGCGTTGACCCTGGTGGCCCATTTATTTTTTATTGTTGTTGTGATTTGTGGCGGTTATTTTGTTGTTGAATTTATTAATTTCCACTTATAAAACTCTTGCTTTTAAACTTATTAAACTATCAGAAGGGACAATTTTATGTAT
Source organism: Maniola jurtina (assembly GCF_905333055.1). NCBI lineage: Eukaryota > Metazoa > Arthropoda > Insecta > Lepidoptera > Nymphalidae > Maniola > Maniola jurtina. The sequence goes on along the minus strand of NC_060033.1, from coordinate 1,322,348 downwards.
AAAATAGTTTAAATGTATTTATGACTGCGTTAATCGTATAAATAGCGTTATTTCTGAACATAACCTACACGAAGTTATTGATGCCGTTTTAAAAGGCCAATATATTATTTCATACTTATATTTTAATACAGAATGGGTGTCACTGTGTAAGTATTCTATAGTTACAAAATTTATCAACATAGCGAAGTAAGTAATGTATCCCGGCATGTAGTACGTATCTCCTAACTTTTCGGAGTTATGTGCGCTTCAATTAATTAAAAATCACTCGCTTAGTGGTGCAGGAATAGATCGTGGGGAAAACTGCATGCCAGAACCTTTGAGAACCTTTATTATGCCGTTCGCCATAATATTCTCAAAGGTGTGTGAAATTTGCCAATTCACACTTGGCCTAGTGTGGTAGAATGTGACCAAAATCAAACCTTCCTCATTTTGAGAGGAGACCCGTGCTCAGTAGTGACCCGGCAATGGGTTGATAATGATGATGAATGTATGTTTTATTAGTTTGCAACAGTATCCAGTACCAGAGAACAAGACTGGTACCTATGTGATTGATTTGCTCACGAAGCGGCTGCTAGCGCTGGGGGCAACTCAACAGGGACAGTTCCTAGTCGACTGTGAAAGTTATCTATCGCTCCCTCAAATGGGTAAGTGACGAAAATTTTAATAGGTTTACTCATATAAGATAGATGCCCATTACACTTTAATTTCAATTTAAATATAATTTCAATCATATAAATTGAGAATTAATTATTGATTTTAGCTATCAGAAAACTGGTACAGAACAACAAAGTATTTATTTTTGAATGGATTTTGCTGGCTAAGCCAAATCCACAAGAGACAACTTTCCTATATATTTATTTTACTTTTTCAGGTCCAACAAAAACAGTGCACGTTCTACACAATTCTGAACAGCCAGCATCTGTATTCTCAATACTAGAGAGTGGTTCAAAGAACATCCATGTGGTCGCAGACAGCCTGTTTGACCTGCTCATGATGAAGTTGAGCAACATCTACACATCTAAGAAACAGACTAAGATGGAGAGTAAGGGCACCAGGTTTGAGCTGGGTGACTTCTGCGTTAAACTTGGCTCTGTTACTATGAACCAGAGCTTCAAGGGGGTACTTGTGGAGGTGAGTGAGAAATCTATTCTCTACTAATTTTTTTTTTATAGACTAGTGCTTGGCTGCAATTAGATCTGCTGGCACCAGATGATAAGATAAAGCATCCTTACTAGAAGATGCCTGTTCTCTCTTAAGGCACCCATATTATACAATAAAGGATATGTTCCCCCTTCACCATTATACCACCGAACCGCAAGACGTCGGGTGAGTTTCCATCCTTATGTCGTCGACATTCCATCTACACGCACGAAACTTTTTGTGTCATCATTCCTCATATGCATGGCTAAGGTTTGGAATAGTGTTCCACGATCTGTGTTTTCTACCAATAACAATCCGGGTATCTTTAAAACAAGAGTGAATAGGCACCTTCTAGGTAAGCGCGTCTCATCATCACTTTCCATCAGGTGTGATTGTGGTCAAGCGCTTGCCTATAGTGAATAAAAAAAAATGCATAAAAAATTAAAAAGGGGAAAGATTTGTTTGTTTGTAATCGATAAACTCTGAAATTACTGTACCGATTTTGAAAAAAAATTCACCATTAGAAAGTAACATTATCACCCTTGATTTTCCAGGATAAAAGTAGCATATGGGCATTTCCACTAGCTATCTCTCTACCAACATCTGTCAAGATTGGCTAAACGGATGCATGAAAAGCTAGCAAACAGACAGACACACTTGCATTTACAATGTAAGCACAGATGTATGTACCCAAAGATTTATTTTTGTATTAGGTAGAATATCGGCCCTGCGTAATGGCGAACGCAGTATGGGGTCTCCTGCGCGAGTTCCTGCAGGGTCTGCTGGGCCCCTCTGTGCCCGTCCAGCCCCCTCAGCACTTCCTCAGCAGAATGAACGAGATCTACACCCCCATAGATACTATATACCAGTATCTAGAACACTTCAGTGCTTACAGGAAAATCACAGGGATGCGAAGTGCAGTTTAAGTGCAGTGTTTTGTTGACACATTGGTACTGATTCTGATTGCAAAGAGTATTTGCATCTTTTTTTTTAACAATATTATTAGGATTTTATAGATGACTAATATTAACCTTTGCCCTTCAATTAAAAAATTTGTGTAGTCCACGCGGACGAAATTGCGGCCATAAGCTAGTTTCGTATATTTTTGAAAACCGAATTGAATTTCGAATTTGTGTAACTCTTGTTCAGTCGCGCGCGGTCGCTCAGCACTGGAGGACGCGCTTTCTGTTCGATACCGAACCGGTTTCACGTTGTTCCGCGAGATCGTGTTGATGCGTTTTCGCTTTATAATGTTAATACAAAATGAACAGCGAGAAGCACGATAATGTGATATCAATCGAAGAGCAGACTGCTAACTGTATAGCTGGATATTATGCAAGGATCTATAATAGTGAGGTGACAAGTAATAGTGCGAATATGGAGATCATAGACGAGAACATAGAGGAAAGAAATAGTATGGATACGTCAAGACCGACTTGTGACGAACCTATAGAGGAAGAAAATAGCATGGATACATCAAGATCGCTTAAGAGAAACAGGCCAGTAGACCAAGAGGAGGTTTGGACTACGGTGAATAGGCGAGGCAAACGATTAGCTCGACCACATAAAGGAGACGAATCTATCAGGATACCGGAAGATAAAATAGAGATAAACATAACGAGCACTTCATCGGAGATGCTGCCTAAACAGTTTAAATTAGCGAAAATATTAAAGACTGAAAATATACAAGACATTACAAGGGTCAAATATATTAGTGCATACAAAGCTGTTATACAATTCAGCAATGATAGTAGTGCAGACAAGTTAATGGAGTCAAAATTTATGAAAGAAAATGGGTTTAAATGTCAAAGGACCTTTGACATCAAGGAGACTTATGGGGTAATCAAAAATATTGATTTGGATGTAACTGATGAAGAAATACTGGAAAGTCTAAAATGTGAAATAGATATTATAGGAGTTAAAAGACTGAAACGGAGAAACAGCAGTGATGGTCATTGGGAACCCTCAGAAGTTGTAAGAATATGTTTTAAGGGATCAACATTGCCAACAAAGGTATATATTTTTGAAACAGTAAGCACCGTAACTCCTTATGAATACCCAGTCAGTCAGTGTGCGCGATGCTGGAGATTTGGACATAAAATTAGATTCTGTCCTTCTAATAAAGTGATTTGCCCAAAATGTAGTGGTTACCATGATAATTGTACTGCCACAACATTCAAATGTAGTAACTGTCATGGTAAACATATGGCACTATCTCATACTTGTCCTATATATAAGAAAGAAAAACGCATTCGAGAATTAATGGCAGAATTTAATTGTTCGTACAAAAGGGCGCTAACCATATATGTACGACCGGAACAGACAAGTCATCAGAGCGACACAGAAGATTCCGACTCTAAAGTAGATGCCGAGTACACAAATGAATATTTTAGTACTGAGGCAACGACATCTTATGCTGAAAATACTTATGCTGAGGTATTAAAAAAGAAATCGAAGGATAAAGGGAATCGAAAGAGTGAACAGGAAAAAAATACCACAAAACGAAAGAGTCAGAAAGAGAAACATGAATCAAGGGAAGATGAAGATACTAATTTCTTTTGTGAAAATGAAAATGGAAGTTATCATACCAAAGAAGACAGCTCTAAACATGAAACAAATAAATTTAACTGGAAGAAAATACTAAAACAAATGAAGGACAAAATATGTGATAGTAAGCTAACTATAGAGGAAAAAATAAAAACCTGTGCCACGATAATTTTTGAAGCGGTCAAACATTTTGTATTGAACTACTTAACTCAGCTGCCTTTCTTCTCGGTTATTAGACAATGGGTAACGGATACGAGCACATAAAAATTAACATAGTACAATGGAATTGTCAAAGCCTGCGACCTAAAAAAAAGGAGTTTGAACTCTTACTTAGCCAAGAAAAAATACACATAGCTATACTAAGTGAAACATGGCTTGATCCTGAAAGTTCTTTTAGAATTAGTGGCTACAATATCTTCAGAGCAGATCGCGAAGACGGTTATGGAGGAACGGCTATATTAACCCATAAATCTATAAAAGCAATTCTTTGCGATCTTAACATCTCCAATAGGCAAATACAAGCCATTCACGTTAAACTTTTTAATTGCGCGTACATAGAAAATATAATTTCTATTTACTGTCCGTCATCAGTAAGAACAACCAAAAATGATTGGGATGAAATTTTTTCTTTACTTCATCAAAAGACACTAATAGCAGGGGATTTTAATGCCCATCACTCCAATTGGTCATCGAAAATAGATACACGTGGAAACCAAATTTTTGACTCCATCCTGGACAATAACTTTTTTACACTTAATGATGGAAAAAACACAAGAATAAAGTTGGTTGATGGTGTTGTCCAGAGAACTTCTCCAGATTTGTCTATCATATCCACGGATTTGGCTTTAAAATTCAAGTGGGAAGTGATGAATGAAAATCTAGAGAGCGATCACATGCTAATAAAAATTAGTACTGTAATTGAATGTTTAAGAAATTTTACCAAACGAAAAAACTACAAGAAAGCAGATTGGGCATCATATACAAACAAAATAGAATCAGAACTCTTGAACCTTTCTCTTCCCTCAGATCCTCAAAATGCATACAACAAATTTATAGATATTGTAAGTAGAGCAGCTGATGAATTCATACCTACGATAAAAGTCTGCGAAAATCCCCTGCATCAGAAAAAATTCATACCCAAACCGTACTGGACACCGGAACTGTCGCATACAGTTGCGCAGCGAAGACGGGCTCTGGCCATTTTCAGGCGAAACCCTACACCGGAGAACCTCAGCGCTTTACAGAGAAAGGTCAGCATAGCACAAAGAGATATACGTAGAGGTAGCTGCCAATCATTTCAACAATTTTGTAACAATATAGATAATATTACGACGTCAAGTGATATGTGGAGACAAATGAATTGGGTTAAAGGTCGTAGATTAGGTAGATCTACTATAGATTATGATAAAGCCGATGCATTGTTGTTAGATTTAGCGCCAGATTATGTTGATCCACCAACCCCTATTTTCACCTCTGTTAATACAAACCTAAGTGCACCGATTTCGGTACAGGAAGTTATCAATTCTATTAAAAATAAAGATACTGCCCCAGGCCAAGACAATATATCCTATTCAATGATCAAACATCTTCCTCTTGCTGGTAAAAAAGTACTTACATCTTTATATAATCTTTTTTTAAAATCGAGCATAATTCCGGAACAATGGAGAAACGTGAGAATTCTGCCCGTACTGAAATCGGGCTGCAATAATAATAATTTGAATTCTAGTGTTAGACCAATCGCTTTGATATCTTGCTTATGTAAAATACTTCACACGATTATAACGCGTAGATTGGAATGGTTCTTAGAAAAGAATAATTATCTTTCGCAAAATACCACAGGTTTCAGAAGATATAAGTCGTGTTATGATGGACTTTCCAGATTGGTCTCTAGGATTCAGATTGGTTTTTCTAAAGGCCTGCCAACACTTGCTTGTTTTGTAGATATCAAGAGTGCGTATAACACCGTAGATGTCTCCGCACTTCTTACTATTCTGGATAATCTTGGTGTAGGATCCCTTTTATGCAATTATCTTTGGCAATATCTACATCAGAGAAATCTGTCAATAATAACGAGTGATAATAAAATATTGAGTAGATCTACTGGCATAGGTATTGCCCAAGGGGATCCCTTATCGCCTATATTGTTTAACGCAGCTACTATAAAAGTGTGCCAAAATATCAACCAAGTATTTATTTCCCAGTATGCAGATGATTTTATTCTTTATATTTGCCAGAAACAACTTACAGAATCTATCTCTTCTTTGCAAAATGCGTTAGATTCGTTCCAAAATATTATTGCTGAGCTAGGTTTAAATATTTCTGATAGAAAAACAAAGGTATGTGTGTTTAGCAGAGGCAGAACTAGGAAAAGAATTAATTTAAATATTAATAATAACATCATTGAACAAGTTGATTGTGTAAAATATCTTGGCATGTGGTTGGATAGTTCTTTAAAATGGACAAAACATATTAATGAAATTCGTGACAAAATTAATAAACATTTAAATATTTTTAAAATTCTGGCAGGCTCTAAATGGGGCGTTCATCCCAAACACCTCCGTAGACTTTATATAGCTATTATCCGAAGTAGAATTGATTACGGCAGCTTTCTTTATCATACTAGTGCTAACAGTCATTTACTTAAATTAGATCGCATACAGAACCAAGCAATGAGGATTGTAGGAGGATTTATTAAGAGCACACCCATCCATGTGATGGAAAGTGAGCTATGTATTCAACCGCTTACAGTTCGTAGACGATTTCTTGCAGGCAAGTTTTATTTGAGATTTAATATTACAAATAACAACATAACTAACAACATTTTAGAAGAGCTTTCCCGCCTATGCCACGGATATTACTGGAGGAATAAAAAATTACCATTATTAGTAGACATATATAGAACTTATAAAGAAACACCGATGTATTGTAATTCAATTCCTGATGTATTTACTTTAAGTACATGGGTTAGTAATATTGATTTGTCAGAAGTTATTTGTACTAAAATTACTGGGATAGACGCTGCTAAAAGACAACTTAATGTCATGGACCTTAAAATGAAATGTTTGGAATTTATTAATAGTATATACGGATCACACTACAGATTGTACACGGATGGGTCTAAGGATAAAACATGTCTAGGAGCTGCTTTTTATGATCCACAAATGATTGTTGCTACTAAATTTAAAATTAATGTTAACGTTTCCATCATGAATTGTGAACTTATAGCTATTGCAGAAGCACTCTCACACATAATGAAAATAGACAGAGAGAATTTCGTTATATTTACAGATTCGAAAAGCAGTATCCAACATTTGGCTCAGATACCCTCGAGTTGTCGAGGCATTCCGATAGCCATGATTATCATAGATGCTATTTGTAAATTACGTGAATCAAAGAAAAGTGTTATTCTACAATGGATTCCTTCACATATAGGGATAGCGGGAAACGAAGAGGCTGACGCTGCTGCCCGACAAGCGACGCGTGACGGTACACCGTACTCTTGTTTACCTTTGCCTTCTGACCTCCTTGGAAGCGTGAAGATGATGTGTACGCAAGCATGGCGTGAATATTTTGATGAACGTTCACTAACAAAAGGTATTTGGTATAAGACTCTGCAGAGTGAGCCTCTTCGGTACCCATGGTTTGACAAAGTTAAGAGGAAATACGTAGTTGCATTACTCAGACTGCGCTCTGGTCACATTCCGTCGAGCAAGTTTACATATTTAATGGGTAAAACTGACTCCCCAAACTGCACAGTTTGTGGAGTCATAGATGATGCTCAACACGTGCTGATGGAGTGTGAGCGGAACGCGGCTCTGCGTCGACGAGTGCTTCCTCGACACATGGATGTGGGGGTGTGCAACAGCTTCTTAGCTTGCCCCTTATCGGAGCAGGCTAAGAAGCTGTGTGCATTATTATTTGCAGCCCAGTAACTTTAGTACGTATAATACTTTCAAATATTGTTTTTTTTAGTGATTAAGGTTTTATATAAAGGTTGATTTGCTCATGGGGGCGACATAATCACAAAGTGATTAAGCCCCATCACAAAATAAAGAATTAAAAAAAAAAAAAAAAAAACTCTTGTTCAATTATTATGTATTATTTATTATTAAAACATAAGTATATTATGTTAAAAATTTAATTATGAACAACAAATTAAAAATAGACTATATAAAATATTATTACAATAAAGTTTATTTATTCATCCAGGCACAATTTTCTCCTTAAGGTGCATGAGACGGGCCTGTCCGCGAAATTCAAATTTAATTTTGTTTTTCGCAATTTGTAAACTAATACGACAAATTAGGCTTATGGCACTTTAATTGCGCCAATGGCAGTATCATCCTCACAGGTTTATATAAAAATCTTTACTTCAAAGGGTCCAGTTTGAGACATTAGCTCTAGTTTCGACTAATTTGTGAGTTATAGTCGATACTAGAGTTAATTTCTTAAACTTCTTTTTTCCTCTCTCGTCTAGCTTTTACAAAGATTAGCCAATGTCAAGTTTGTAGTTATTTGTAACATGTTAGTTAAACTATACAAGTATGGACCCCGTCTGTGCCGGCGCTCGCCGACATACGCATGGCACCCCCTTAGAGCGCTTTCCAGTCAGTTTTAACAAAAAAAAAAAAACACTCCAAAAAGGCAGAGCACGCCCGCCAGCTAACACCAACACAGACGAAGTCCCTTTCTTAAACTGGAACTGTCTCATGCCCCTTAAAGCTAAAATATAGTGTTGTGGAATGTCAATGTGAGTGCATGTTAAGCTGCTACTACAGACCCTTCACTATAACTATTATCTTGCCGTCATGTTGGCATTTTTGCTTTGTTGTCTAGGAAGGTAGAGTTTATTATAGTGTGAACTGCAATGGTACCAACATGATGGCAAGGGACAAAGTGTACGTTCTGTAAACTTATTCTGATCTTTATGATATGCAGCTTTATATGCTCTTTTTGTATTTTATGCGCTTTATATGTAGCCTCTGTCCACACAGTGCACTATATTGTTGACCTCCCTCAAGCGACCTTCTTTGGTCTTGAAGGGTGGTAGTTGCCAAAAGTCCTCGATGTTCAACTTTTTATCACCCTGTAATAACAAAAAAACAATATGTAATCTTTAGCTGCATTTAAAAAAATCTCAAAGTTTTTAGACCATTTCTCGTTGGTGAATAATTCCATTATCGGTCATAGTAAATATGTCTAAGTATAGTAAATGAATCTATGTCATCACATAGAATGTATGTGTGTAAAATGAATCTATGTGATCCGAAAATGTTGTATAATATCCGAAAGATTGTTTACAAGTGAATAGAATAGAATTAATTTTTTATGCAAGTAAACTTTACAAGTGCTTTTGAATCGTCAAAATAATTTACCACTTTTTTTTTCTTTAACTCACTGGTTGGGAATGCCGTTCCTACCGAGAAGAACCAGCGAGAAACTCGGCGGTTGCTCTTTGCGTGGGCTTACTGTGTTACTTTGTGTCGTTACGAGAGCAAATTATTTGAGTCATAGAATATCAGCCACGGTGGCTAATCTCCATTGCACAAGTATGTATGTGCAAACACAGGAGCTATGTCTATTCCTTCGCTCTCATAGATTGACTAGAATACATACCTGCACAGTATCCATACTTAGTGCGTCTTCAGGAGCTAACATAATAAACGGTGTGGACTCGAAACTGGAGGCAAGGCCGAAGTAGGAATACTTTTTAATCTCTTGCATAAATGTCTCCACAGAGTAAACCTTGTCAGGGTCGCTGCCCAACTGTCTGATCTGTCCAGACAGGACCTCGTAGTAATATTTTAGGAGCTCATCGTAATACTTTTCCCGCAAAACCTGAAATACGTAGCTTTACAAAATCCAAATTCGGAAGTAAATAGTAAAAACCATAATTATTATTTTACATGACATAGAACCCTTCATGTGCAAGTCCGACTCACCGGCGGAGCCCAAATCCCGATAAAAAAGATTTGCCTCAAAAAAATAAGTTTTTGAGATTTAGATTTTTTTACTACTCAAGTTTTCGGATATCAAAGAAATTCAAAACTTGTAGGCACCTAATTGCAAATGAAAAAGTACCTCGTTTGGATAATCACACTGTGATTATAAAGGAGAAAGTTTGTATGTTTGTGTGTGTATACCTGGTCAGTGCAAGCGTAAATGAAGAATGTGACATCTAACACTGGACTGGCGCATCGAACCACCTGGAAGTCAATAATCTTAGCGCTCACCGGACCAGTGCCTTGAACCAATGAAAGAAAACACTTTTTAAATGAATGAAATACTGTTCGGATTAAGACAACAATTATTATTAATAGTATTTGAAAATGATGGACTAATTTTGAGTTTGGCTGTAGTTATTGCTTTACAATAAAACTGCATTTCAACAGCAATTTTTCAGTTCTTTTGTTTTATATAAAATTGATTACAGTAAATTGCTGTTGTATACAAAAAGGGAACTGTTTGTTTCACTTTTTGAGGGATTCCAAAGTCCAAATTTTTAAAAACTATTAAGTATAAAAATATATAAATCAGAATTACCATTGTATTTGTACAAAAAATTATTTGTCCAACAGTCTCCATGGGACATAACTCCATTGGTTTTACCTCTGACAGCCCGAATCATATCTTCATACCTCTCCGGTACAGCAAACTGTTTGACTTTCTCTAGGTATATGGAATTTGGATACTCCTTTTCAACAGCATCGATTGCAATACCGCAAATCCTTTTCCAAAACCTTATATACCAATCCCAAAGCCTGGGATCATGGTAAGTTTCGAAAATAGCATCGCTTATCCTGTCAAACAATTCTGGTTTTTGATCCTTTATAGCGAAGGATAATGCATGATATTGGGCTAAAGTTTTCATCGTCACCTTGCAATGTTCAAAATCGATGCCTTCTTGTCGCAAAGTATGGCCTCCAAACCCTTCGACGTTTGCATCTTCAAGGCATAGAACGTCATTTAAACCGTCACTATATGCAAGAAATAATTTGGTAAATCCTGTAAAAGGATCTGAGACGTTCTTACTAGATTGAAATTCTATTAATTTCGGAATGACTTTCTGGTAGAAATTGATTTCGTTTCTGAAGAATTCGTCGCTTCTGTATGTTAAACGTCTGCACACGTTTTTGGGAATGTTTTTGAGTACGACTTGCACATATTTCGATGTGCCGTTTGAGTCACCGTAGATTTTGATTCGAATCACTTCGCTTAGATAATATTCGCCTTTTCCCATGCCTCCAACATACTGAAATGTAATATATTATACTTAAGGTTTGCTGCATAACACATTTTCGCTACACAACAACTTTTCAAAGAATTATTTGATGTTAATAACAAAATAAACTTGAATAGTTACTCTTGATTATTATTAACTAGATGATGCCCGCGACTTCGTTCGCATGGTGTTAGGTTTTTCGAAATCCCGTGGAAACTCTTTGATTTTCCGGGATAAACAGTAGCCTATGTGCTAATCCTGGATAATGGATATTATCTATCTCCACTCCAAATTTCAGCCAAATCGGTCGTGGTTTTTGCGTGAAGGAGTAACAAACACACACATACACATACACACACACACAAATACACACATACACACAAACTTTCGCCTTTCTAATATTAGTGTGATAGAGTGAAGTGTGATTGAAAATGAAACAATCTTAACAAGTGAAGTTCGGTTGTAATATGTACCTATCGCAGCTTCTTTCTTTGCGATTTGGTTTTTTACATGTTCGAGTGGTCCGAGTTGTAGTAGGGGTGGTAGTAATGGGGGTTTTTTTTTAAAGAGTATTAGCCATTTGAATCATGACTAACATTCCTCTTTCCCCTTCAACTAAGCGTAATGCTTGTGCTAGGAGTGGGTACGACAATAGTGCAACGGGTGGCGTTTGAACCGTCGACCTTTCGGATTTCAGTCCACTCGTATAACCGTTGAGCTATTGAGGCTGTGGTTGAAAGCAGGTAGGTACTAGTTAGTGTTGCCACTTTTAAAGTAAAAAAAGATTTAAAAGTCTGTGTGCTAGGCTGAAACGTGGGACGCAAATACAACATACCAATGTACCTACGCCAAATCGCAAAAAAGCTGTAATAATCATTTGGAGTGGTGATACTGATCTATTCCATCACCACTACAAATTTTTATTTATCTATTGATCAAGAATGATAAGATAATAAATAGATAAGTACCTACTACTAACCTATATCAAAACAGTACTTACATTAAAATTAAGTGTAACTAATACACATTATTATACTCATAAATACTAGTAATTGATCCACGACTTTGTCTGTGTGGAACACTTTAATTTGTAGACAATATAAGTATATACTTGGCTGTAGGATAGCAAGTCAAAGAGAGCATAAATCTTATTGAAGCCCACATTATAGATAGAACCTAAGTATGCAGAAATTTCTGGGAACCCACTGAATTATTAATATCCCATAAAACACCTACCATTGTGTAAGTAATGGAATGAATGGCTACAATCCTCAGAAATGAGAAATACCATGCAGGGAGAGTTAATTTGTGGGATTACTGCAGGAATTCATTAATTATATCTACAAATATAAGAACAATTGTAAATTAAAAATTTATAACACCCCCAACAAAGTATCTGAGTTTTCCAAAACATCATTTTCAAATAAATAATTATGTATCCAGGCAACGTCCATCTTGACAGCTAGTCATTTGTCAATTGACATAATATTATGAACCTAACGATCTGTTACAAAGTTACAAGAAAACTAGAAAAGAGCTGATAACTTTTAAACGGCTGAACCAATTTTTTTGTATTATAGATAAGAACACTCTCGATCAAGCCACCTTTCAAATAAAAAAAACTAAAATAAAATCGGTTCATTCGTTTAGGCGCTACGATGCCACAGACAGATACACAGATACAAAGATACACACGTCAAACTTATAACTCCCCTCTTTTTGGGTCGGGGGTTAAAAATAGTCTTGACAAAATAGAACTACAACAGATGAACTTGTCAAGATGAGTTCTGTTATTATAGAACTCAACATGATGAGTTGTTCCTAGTTATTGTAAACTGCTCTTTGCGATTTTTGTAATTTATGAGTTAATGAGATGATATAGATTAATTTGTGAATATTTTGAAAACAAACTAATTCACCTCCCAATGTGTAAAAGTCATAGGCTCCTTAAACCATTCTGTCAGAGCTTCACTGAGTAGCTCATTGGTGAGAACAGGAGAAACTGGCAGCAAAGACGTGAAATCCTCCATTGCTATCCAGTAGTATAGCGTTAGTAGTAATTAGTAACTGGAAACAAAAAAAAAAAAACAATGTTTTTAACTCAAGTTATATTTCAAACAAATTACTTATCACTGTAAATAAAAATAATATGACTCTAATATAGACTTTATATCAAAAAGTAGTTTAACTCAGTTATAGTGTGCAACAGATTGAGATGGCAACTGGGTTGAGGACGCCCCGCACACCCGCACAGCCCCCGCTCTAACCCACTAGGGGTGAGCACAAACGTGCGGGGTGTTGCCTGCCTCATACCCTAATTGTCATCTCAACCTGTCCCATACTATACTTTTAATTTTTAAGAGTTTCTCTTGGATATATTCTTGTTCGTCTGGCCAAAACAATGCATCTTTCAATTCTCTAGCAAATGGCTTTGAAATGTTAAAACTGCCAAAAAATGACTTATGTTGTGATGTTAGAGCATAGTCAAAATAGCAAAGGTTTGATATCTACAAGAGAACTGATATTAAGGTTGTACAAGTAGGCCAAGCAGTTATAACTGACTGCTTCAAGCCATCTGCATAGTGAACTACAATTTTCTATTCATTTGTTACAAGATAGCTCGCACTCCAAGTGATCAGCAAGGGATCAACATAGCTCGGTTAGTTAGGTAAATGTAATTAGTTTGATATAACTGTGTGCTTGTGATTAATTACTTTAGAATGTGTGCTTTATGTTGTCCGTAGTACTATGGTGTACAGAAAACCCCAACCTAGTTTATGTTTACACTATAATCTAATAAGCCTTGTAAACTATTTAGTAAACAAATAAATTAATTGAAAAAAAAAATGTGGCATATTGACAACTGTTTTAGTTTAGCAATATGTGTGTCATTCAATGATCAATCAAGAGTTACAAAGCACAGTCATCGCAAAACAAGTAGTCCAATCTGTAAATAATGCAGTATAATGCAGTGTAAATAATGCGGTATATAACAAGTGTAAATTAAAAATTTATAACACCCCCCACAAGTGAAGGTTACAGTAACTAGAAAAGAGCGGATAACTTTCAAACGGCTGAACCGATTTTCTTGGATTATAGCTAAGAACACTCTCGATCAAGGCATCTTTCAAACAAAAAAAAACTAAATTAAAATCGATTCATTAGTTTAGGCGCTACGGTGCCACAGAGAGATACACAGACACACAGATACACACGTCAAACTTATAACACCGCTCTTATTGGGTTGGGGGTTAAAACAGATTGTCATGTTGCAATTTCAAACTGGACTACTTACCTTGCCAGCGGTCTTGGTACACATTAGACACACATACTTAGATAACATTAATATAACCCTTTGAACATCAGTTAACCTATTAGTCAAGTCATTTTACTATTTTTTTTCCGTGTTATTCTCATTGTCTATATTTTCCTCGACCTCAAGCTTTATTTTAGGCTCAAGTTCTTATTGATGTCGTTAATTCACCACTGCTAACCTGGGTCTCCCGCCACTCGTCGAATACGAGTTACTGTATTTTGATTTATACCAGTGGCCAAATGGACTCGTTCAGCCACTCTGATAGCGTTTTGCAGGGTTTTCAAAATGCTTGCGTATACTTCACGAGTCACAGTTATATCTCCATCTGGCCTTGATAGGACGCTCGTTGTCTTCATTTCTTCCAGCAATGCAACACTGTTTTTTATTATTCTCAAAGTATTTGTCTACATTGTGGACCATCTCTCGGGCTCTCCCAGCCAAAACAACACTTCGTTTCTGATTCTGAATCATTTAGAAGAAAATAAAATAACAAACCTAGGTATCTAAACAAAATTCTAACAAAAATTCCCTTTAAACTTTGAACAAAATTATCAAAGAACGAACAGCTGTCAACCAACTGACAGCTTAATTATTTGACAGGTCGAGGCGAGGGACGAGGAGAGGTCATTGTCGACTGTCGTTCCTATTCTTTTTTTAAATTTGATCACATTGTATTTTATTACTACTTACGTCTGTACGATTTTAGTTCAGGTTTCAGGAAAGTAGCAAACTTGGCTTGCACGGCACTTTTACCACTGAATGCAAGAAATCAACGATAAATTAAGTAAACAGGGGTGGCATATTATTTAAATTGCCTGGGTGTATTATAATTTGGGTTAACATTAAACAATTTACACGAGAAATCTAACAACCATCTGACAACAAAGTAAACTTCCCTCTGAAAAATACGTATCTTATCGACGATACAGAACAATAAACTTACCAAATCGAGTAGGTACCTATTCTATTCTATCGCCCGGCTGGAAGCGGAACGAATTCTCAACTATTGATGATTTTCCAATGAATAAAAGTTGCAATTTTTGGCTTTTTGTAAAACAAAATAATAGTTGTAAGAAATCTTGTTTTTTTTAGTTCTATTAATGTTACAAAATCGTTTGATACTTTTTATTAATTTGATTAATGAGAGAACTTTTTGACACGTCAAATCTGACGACACGGCAGTTTTCCGGTTTCGGGGTTTCGGTAATTTTTATTTGTCCATGTTGGCGAACTTGGAAATAAATAGAACGGGTCTGTGATTAGAATAATTTTAGGACGAATAATAAAAAAAAACCGGCCACGTGCTAGTCAGACTCGCGCACCGAAGGTTCCGTACTCGAGTATTTTTTTCAACATTTTGCTCGATAAATCAAAAACTATTATGCATAAAAATCTTTTTTGGAATATACCTACAGTTAAGATATTATCCCCTAACCCTAAGCCCGGCTAAGGATAAGATAACTCTTTCATATGATATTCCACTTGGTATAGTTATCTTACTTTAAAAATTGAAAATATTAATTATTTGTTCACAAACACATTGTTTTTGTGATGTAACTACGAATTCACGGTTTTCGGATTTTTTCCATTACTTGAGCTATAAGACCTAGTTACCTAACTACCTGCCCATAATTCTAGGTCAACGGGAAGTAGGTACCCTAGAGGTATTCTTGGCAGACGCGACCCTAAAAATACTGATCTTAGTACATATTATTATCACGATATTAAGTATGTAGTTGTAGAATGTATGTACCTACTTATACTAAACAAGGCAGAGATTAGTTATTAACATTTAATTACATAGTAGACGCGTTTTACCTACCAATAAAATTTACTTACCTTACTCGATGCTTAAATAATATGAGATAGGCGCAAAGATAATGCTGAAAACTCAATTATTTCAGCCGCAAAGTTTGTAGAGGCAAAAATAACAATACTAAGCCCTGTTAACCAAGAAAAAAATGATTACCATGGATATCATGACGGTTATACATTATATAGTATGCTAGGATAAGGAAAGTAGAGATAGAGACCAAAATAAACTTCCGCATACGACAAAGTACATAGAGATTAGATACCAATTGAAGCAATACAAGTAAAAAGACAAAGTAAGATATAGAAAATTACCGGTTTGCTTGGGTATACTACTGAAAGGTGGCCCTTCAGTTGCCTCACGGTCCAAGAAGTCTGGCACTCGACGTTTTGATCCTCGATCTGCTGATTTGGTGCCTTCACAATCAATGTCACGTTATCTGCTATCATTTTTGATCATCTAATCATCGATGTCATCTAATTAAATATGAGAACGTTATTAGATAATCATTAGATATATTAATATCCATGTTAATATTATATCAAATTAAAGTGTGTCTTTAATTATTTAAATTAAATTAATATTAAAGTGTGTCTGTCTGTCTTTCTGTCTGTCTGTCTGTCTGTCTGTCTGTCTGTCTGTCTGTCTGTCTGTCTGTCTGTCTGCTACGCTTTCACGGCTTAACCGCTGAACCGATTTTAATGAAATTTTGTACGGACTTAGGATACATTCCGGAGAAAGACATAGGCTACTTTTTATCTCGGAAAATCAAACAGTTCCCACGGGATCTTTAAAAACATAAATCCACGCGGACGAAGTCGCGGGCATCCTCTAGTTAGCTATAAGTTTGACCCACAAATTTATAACTTTATAAATAAATAAATGATGCAACAAGTAATTTTCACTAATCTTTCGCTAAATCTTCGAACATGTCTTGCATTTGCCGATTTTAGTCGAATTATCCATACTAATATTATAAATGCGAAAGTGTGTCTGTCTGTCTGTCTGTCTGCTACGCTTTCACGGCTCAACCGCTGAACCGATTTGAATGAAATTTGGTACCGACTTAGGTTATTTTCCGGGGAAGGACATAGGCTACTTTTTATCCCGGAAAAATAAACAGTTCCCGCGGGATAGCACGCTATCTTTCACGCCTTTGTCGTTCAATAACTCCGCTACAGAGCTACCGATTGACGGCATTTTTTGCATAGACATAGTTGAAGACCTAGCAATTGATATAAGCTACTTTTTTTCTGAAAAAAAAAAACAAATAGTTCCCGCGGGATAGCATGCTATCGTTCACGCATTTGTCATTTGTCATGAACCGATTTTAATGAAATTTGGTACAGACTTAGAATACATACCGGGAAAGGACATAGGCATACTTTTTATCCCGGAAAATCAAAGAGTTCCCACGGGATTTAATGAAACCGAATCCACGCGGGCGAAGCCGCGGGCATCCTCTAGTACGTAAATAAATACTTCGCAAAATAATAGAAGACACCCCGCGCACTTGTCAATTTGCCATATAAATTAAAATTATCTGTCCATTTCCTATTGGTCCAGCAAAGTAGGTATTTTTAAGAATGCCTGTTTTAGTTATCAATAAAGCTTGATTACTATTGGTGAAAACACTTTCAATTAAGAGTTTGCGTATTGAGATTGGTCTATTTCATTGTCTATGATCATAGAAGTGGATTTGTTCTCATGCGCAGAAACCGACAAGAATACAGGAGAATACCAATTATATCTCTAAAGTGCCAACTGTCTTCAGGGCTTTTGTCTATGTTAGCGTTTGCTGGCGCGGGCGCTGCCTTTTTGGAGTGTTTTTTTTTTGTTAAAAGTGGCTGGTTTTTGTGTTTCAGTGGTGTTTTTTGGTGCTGGAACCATGCTGGAATTGACGGGAAAGCGCTCTAAAGGGGCGCCGCATATATGTCGGCGAGCGTCGGCACGATGAAGTCCATACTACATAATTTAGTTTCCCTAACTTGTAAATAAGTACAAACTTGACATTGGCTTATCTTTGTAAAGCCAGACGAGAGCAAAAAAAAACTGTCTTCAACTGTGTCAAGTATCAATTCTTATCTATTTCTAATTTCTATTGCGTTGCCCCCCAAAGAGTATATTTACACTACCTACGTTCTAAACGTAAAAGATGCCCCCTAAAGATGCGTTGCCCGGTGCCCCATTTATTCGGATTCGTGGTCTGTGCATTTATGTTTTTATTATTGTTGTGATTTGAGCGGTTATTTTGTTGTTGAATTTCTTAATTTCCACTAATAAAACTCTTGCTTTTAAACTTATTAAACTATCGAAAGGGACAATTTTATGTATATAATAGTTTAAATGCATTTATAACTGCGTTAATCGTATAAATAGCGTTATTTCTGAACATAACCTACACGAAGTTATTGATGCCGATTTAAAAGCCCAATATATTATTTCATACTTATGTTTTAATAAAGAATGGGTGTCACAGTGTAAGTACTCTATAGTTACAAAATTTATCAACTTAATAGCGAAGTAAGTAATGTATCCCGGCATGTAGGTACGTATCTCTTAACTTTCGGAGTTATGTGCGTTTTAATTAACTAAATATTTAAGTACAATTTGCTCACTATAAATGTTGCTAAAACCTCTTACATGCTTTTTACTGCGAAAAACAAAAAAGTTCCTGATATCGATCCCTTAACTATAAATAACCAAGAACTGAAACAGTCAGAAGCAGAAAAATATCTTGGTCTTGTACTGGATTCTAAATTAACATGGCGAGCTCATTTAGATTACCTGCAGACAAAAATTACATCATTGACTGGAGCGTTGCGTAAATCTGCACGCTGTATACCGCATAAAGTCCGAAGTATCATATTTTATAACTCATTAGCCAAGCCTTTACTGGAATACTTAATAGAGATTTGGGGATGTGCATATAAAACTAATTTAAAGGATCTTCAGATATCTCAAAACAAATTGTTAAAAGTTCTGTTTCATCTAGACTATCGCTTCCCGACTAAAGAATTATATAAGAAAACTGATGAACTATCTATAAGTCAATTATACAAATACAAAATATGTTTACTAGTTAGAAAAATACTTTTGGACTCCGTACATACACAAATCACTTTTAAAACAAAATCTCATAAATATGGTACACGTAACAAGCACAAGCTACAATTAACTAAAGCTAGGACTAATTATGGTACCAAAACTATACAGTTTGAGGGAGCGCTACTATATAATGACTTGCCAAAACACATATCGGAGGAAAAATCTTTTCCAAAATTTAAAACCGAGTTAAAAAAGTACTGTCAGACAATAGATTGATAGATAGATAGATATATATTTTAGTTTTGTTAACTTAGGATATAGCATGTTTTGAAATATTATTATTGTATAAAGTCACCGTACCTTTAAAAATTATGTTTTAACTATATTTATATTTAGAATTATTCTCATATAAGTGAACATTGTTCTTCTGAGAAATAAACTCTTTAAACCTAAATATCATTCGCTTAGCAGTGAAGGAATAGATCGTGGGGAAAACTGCATGCCAGAACCTTTGGCCATTCGCCGTTAATATTCTCAAAGATGTGTGAAATTTGCCAATCCACACTTGGCTAGTGTTACCACACTGGCCAAGTGTGGATTGAATGTGGCCAAAGTCAAACCCACCTCATTCTGAGAGGAGACCCGTGCTCAGTAGTGACCCGGCAATGGGTTGATAATGATGATGAATGTATGTTTTATTAGTTTGCAGCAGTATCCAGTACCAGAGAACAAGACTGGCAAGCGGCTGCTAGCGCTGGGGGCAACTCAACAGGGACAGTTCCTAGTCGACTGTGAAAGTTATCTATCGCTCCCTCAAATGGGTAAGTGACGAAAATTTTAATAGGTTTACTCATATAAGATAGATGCCCATAATACTTTAATTTCAATTTAAATATAATTTCAATCATATAAATTGAGAATTAATTATTGATTTTAGCTGTTAGAAAACTGATACAGAACAACAAAGTAGTTATTTTTGAATGGATTCTGTAGGCTTAGCCAAATCCACAAGAAACAACTTTCCTATATTTTTATTTTACTTTTTCAGGTCCAACAAAAACAGTGCATGTTTTACACAATTCTGAACAGCCAGCATCCGTATTCTCAATACTAGAGAGTGGTTCAAAGAACATCCATGTGGTCGCAGACAGCCTGTTTGACCTGCTCATGATGAAGTTGAGCAACATCTACACATCTAAGAAACAGACTAAGATGGAGAGTAAGGGCACCAGGTTTGAGCTGGGTGACTTCTGTGTTAAATTTGGCTCTTTGCCCTTCAATAAAAAAATTTGTGTAGTCCACGCGGACGAAATTGCGGCCATAAGCTAGTTTCGTATATTTTTGAGAATCGAATTGAATTTCGAATTTGTGTAACTCTTGTTCAATTTATTATTAAAACATAAGTATATTATGTTAAAAATTTAATTATGAACAACAAATTAAAAATAGACTATATAAAATATTATTACAATAAAGTTTATTTATTCATCCAGGCACAATTTTCTCCTTAAGGTGCATGAGACGGGCCTGTCCGCGAAATTTAAATTTAATTTTGTTTTTCGCAATTTGTAAACTAATACGACAAATTAGGCTAATGGCACTTTAATTGCGCCAATGGCAGTATCATCCTCACAGGTTTATATAAAAATCTTTACTTCAAAGGGTCCTGTTTAAGACATTAGCTCTAGTTTCGACTAATTTGTGAGTTATAGTCGATACTAGAGCTAAATTCTTAAACTGGAACCACCTGGGACTGTCTCATGCCCCATAAAACTAAAATATAGTGTTGTGGAATGTCAATGTCAGAGCATGTTAAGCTGCTACTACAGACACTATAACTATTATCTTGCTGTCATGTTGGCATTATTGCTTTGTTGCCTAGGAAGGTAGTTTTATTTTTCTTTAAATCTGGCTTTACTCTGATTAGCCAATGTCAAGTTTGTGATATTTTCAAGTTATTGAATTTATACAAGTATGGACTCCGTCTGCGCTGGCGCCCGCCGACATACGCGCGGCGCCCCTTTAGAGCGCTTCCCAGTCAGTTCCTCCACCAAAAAACACCAACTAACACAAAAATCAGCCACTCTTAACAAAAAAAAAACACTCCAAACAAGCACAGCACGCGCGCCAGCAAACACCATCGCAGACGAAGTCCCGGAAGGTAGTTTATTATAGTGTGAACTGCTATGATACCAACATGATGGCAAGGGACAGTTTGACAATGAATTTTCTGAAAACTTATTCTATGATATGCAGCTTTATATGCGCTTATATTTATATTTTATGCGCTTTATATGTAGCCTCTGTCCACACAGTGCACTATATTGTTGACCTCCCTCAAGCGACCCTCCTTGGTCTTGAAGGGTGGTATTTGCCAAAAGTCCTCGATGTTCAACTTTTTATCACCCTGTAACAACATAAATGTAAATTAAAAATTTATAACAGCCCCGACAAGTGAAGGTTTCAGTAACTAGAAAAGAGCTGATAACTTTTAAACGGCTGAACCGATTTTCTTGGATTATAACTAAGAACACTCTCGATCAAGCCACCTTTCAAACAAAAAAAACATTAGTTTAGGAGCTACAATGCCACAGACAGATAACTACACATGTCAAACTTATACCACCCCTCTTTTTGAGTTGGGGGTTAAAAACAATAATCTTTAGATGCATTAAAAAAATCTACAAGTTTTTAGACCATTTCTCAATAGTGAATAATGCCAGTATCGGTTATAGTAAATTCAAAATAGTCGATAATTTCATTTTGAATTGCATACCAAATCTAAAATGAATGAATCTTTGAAGCGCAGGGCCAACCCTAGGCTTTTAGGAACATCTTTCTCATCACATAGATTCATTTTACACACATACATTCTATGTGATACGAAAATGTTGTATAATATCCGAAAGATTGTTTACAAGTGAATAAAGTAGGATTTATTTTTTATGCAAATAAACTTAACAAGTGCTTTTGAATCATCAAAATAATTTACCACTTTTTTTTTCTTTAATCCACTGATTGGGAATGCCGTTCCTACCGAGAACAACCAGCGAGAAACTCGGCGGTTGCTCTTTGCGTGGGCTTACTGTGTTACATTGTGTCGTTACGAGAGCAAATTATTTGAGTCATAGAATATCAGCCACGGTGGCTAATCTCCATTGCACAAGTAACTATGTATGTGCAAACACAGGTGCTGTCTATTCCCTCGCTCTCATAGATTGACTAGAATACATACCTGCACAGTATCCATACTTATTGCGTCTTCAGGAGCTAACACAATAAACGGTGTGGACTCGAAACTGAAGGCAAGGCCGAAGTAGGAATACTTTTTAATCTCTTGCATAAATGTCTCCACAGAGTAAACCTTGTCAGGGTCGCTGCCCAACTGCCTGATTTGTCCAGACAGGACCTCGTAGTAATATTTTAGGAGGTCATCGTAATACTTTTCCCGCAAAACCTGAAATACGTAGCTTTACAAAATCCAAATTCGGAAGTAAATAGTAAAAACCATAATTATTATTTTACATGGTATAGAACCCTTCATGTGCAAGTCCGACTCACCGGCGGAGCCCAAATCCCGATAAAAAAGATTTGCCTCAAAAAAATAAGTTTTTGAGATTTAGATTTTTTTACTACTCAAGTTTTCGGATATCAAAGAAATTCAAAACTTGTAGGCACCTAATTGCAAATGAAAAAGTACCTCGTCTGGATAATAATAATGTATGTATACCTGGTCAGTGCAAGCGTAAATGAAGAATGCGACATCTAACACTGGACTGGCGCATCGAACCAGCTGGAAGTCAATAATCTTAGCGCTCACCGGACCAGTGCCTTGAACCAATGAAAGAAAACACTTTTTGAATGAATGAAATAACCGTTCGGATTAAGACAATAGTATTTGAAAAAGATGGATTAATTTTGAGTTTGGATGTAGTTATTGCTTTACAATAAAACTGCATTTCAACTGCAATTTTACAGTTCTTTTGTTTTATATAAAATTGATTGCAGTAAATTGCTGTTGTATACAAAATGGGAGCTGTTTGTTTCACTTTTGTGAGCTCCTTTGTGTGAGGCATTCCAAAGCCCAAATTTTTTGAAACTATTAAGTATAAAAATATATAAAACAGAATTACCATTGTATTTGTACAAAAAATTATTTGTCCAACAGTCTCCATGCGATATAACGCCATTGGTTTTATCTCTTACAGCCCGAATCATATCTTCATACCTCTCCGGTACAGCAAACTGTTTGACTTTCTCTAGGTATATGGAATTTGGATACTCCTTTTCAACAGCATCGATTGCAATACCGCAAATTCTTTTCCAAAATCTTTTATACCAATCCCAAAGCCTGGGATCATAGTAAGTTTCGAAAATAGCATCACTTATCCTGTCCAACAATTCCGGTTTTTGATCCTTTATAGCGAAGGATAATGCATGATATTGGGCTAAAGTTTTCATCGTCACCTTGCAATGTTCAAAATCGATGCCTTCTTGTCGCGAAGTATGGCCTCCAAACCCTTCGACGTTTGCATCTTCAAGGCATACGACGTCATTTAAACCGTCACTATATGCAAGAAATAATTTGGTAAATCCTGTAAAAGGATCTGAGACGTTCTTACTAGATTGAAATTCTAGTAATTTCGGAATGACTTTCTGGTAGAAATTGATTTCGTTTCTGAAGAATTCGTCGTTTCTGTATGTTAAACGTCTGCACACGTTTTTGGGAATGTTTTTGAGTACAACTTGCACATATTTCGATGTGCCGTTTGAGTCACCGTAGATTTTGATTCGAATCACTTCGCTTAGAAAAGAGTCTCCTTTTCCCATGCCTCCAACATACTGAAATGTAATGTATTATACTTAAGGTTTGCTGCATAACACATTTTCATTACAAAACAACTTTTCAAAGAAAGCAATTATTCGATGTTAGTAACAAAATAAACTTGAATAGGTATCTACTCTTAATTTTATTATTAACTAGCTGATACCCGCGACTTCGTTCGCGTGGATGTAGGTTTTTAAAATTCCCGTGGGAACTCTTTGATTTTCCGGGATAAAAAGTAGCCTATGTGCTAATCCAGGGTATAATCTATCTCCATTCTAAATTTCAGCCCAATCCGTCCAGTAGTTTCTGCGTGAAGGAGTAACAAACATACACACACACATACCTACACATACAAACTTTCTCCTTTATAATATTAGTGTGATTGAAAATGAAACGAACTTAACAAGTTCGGTTGTAATATGTATCGCAGTTTCTTTCTTTTTGATTTGGTATACAATTTACATGTTCGAGTGGTCTGAGCTATAGTAGGGGTGGCAGTAATGGGGATGTAAAGTCAAAAAGTTGAAAACTAAAACCCGACTGCGATCGTCTTAATAAACGCTGAAATATTATAGTAAAATTGTTTTTCTGTCGCTTGGTATATTTTAATGTTGTAGTACATTTATATTTACGAACTCAGAATTTTCTCCTATTTCATTTAACACCCAACTTGATACAATAGCAAAAAATATAAAATATTTTGGAGACTTTTTTTCATGTAACATCCGTTAGGTCAATTTTTTTCATATAAAATGTAGCCTATGTCAACCGGACCTTTACGATGAATCGATTGACACCTCATTCATCAAAATCGGCCCAGTATTTTAGGCGCTACGGTGGAACACACAGAATCTGGATATAAACATACACACATACATACATAATTATATAGTCTGCTAAAATCATAACCCTCCCTTTTGGCTTTGCCGCAGGTGGATAAAAAGATTTAAGTCTCTGTGCTAGGCTAGCATGGGACGCAACTACAATATGTACCTACGCCAAAAAGCTGTGATACATAGTAATAATCATTTGGAGTGGTGATACTGATAGCTATTCCTTCACCAGTACAAATTTTTATTTATCTATTGATCAAGAATGATAAGATAATAAATAGATAAGTACCTACTACTAACCTATATCAAAACAGTACTTACATTAAAATTAAGTGTAACTATACACATTTATTCTCATAAATACTAGAAATTGATCCACGACTTTGTGTGGAACACTTTAATTTGTAAACAATATAAGTATATACTTAGCTGTAGGATAGCAAGTCAAAGAGAGCATAAATCTTATTGAGGTCCACATTATAGATAGAACCTAAGTATGTGGAAGTTTCTGGGAACCCACTGAATTATTATTATCCCATAAAACCCCTACCATTATTTAAGTAATGGTATGAATGGCTACAATCCTCAGCAATGAGAAATACCATGCAGGGAGAGATAATTTGTGGGATAACTGCAAGAATTCATTAAG
Organism: Maniola jurtina; assembly: GCF_905333055.1. Lineage (NCBI taxonomy): Eukaryota > Metazoa > Arthropoda > Insecta > Lepidoptera > Nymphalidae > Maniola > Maniola jurtina. The sequence goes on along the minus strand of NC_060033.1, from coordinate 1,296,952 downwards.
TTATTATATCTACAAATATAAAAATAGTCTTGACAAAATAGAACTACAACAGATGAACTTGTCAAGATGAGTTCTGTTATTATAGAACTCATCATGATGAGTTGTTCCAAGTTATTGTAAACTGCTCTTTATGATTTTTTGTAATTTATGAGTTAATGAGATGATGATATAGATTAAGTTGAGAATTTTTAGATGATGTAGATTAAGTTGAACAAACTAATTCACCTCCCAATGTGTAAAAGTCATAGGCTCCTTAAACCATTCTGTCAGAGCTTCACTGAGTAGCTCATTGGTGAGAACAGGAGAAACTGGCAGCAAAGACGTGAAATCCTCCATTGCTATCCAGTAGTATAGCGTTAGTAGTAATTAGTAACTGGAAACAAAAAAAAAACAATGTTTTTATCTCAAGAAGTTATATTTCAAACAAATTTCTTATCACTGTAAATCTATACTAATACCATAATCTAATAAGCCTTGTAAACTATTTAGTAAACAAATAAATTAATTTACAAATTTAAATTAAAAATTTATAACACCCCCGACAAGTGAAGGTTACAGTAACTAGAAAAGAGCTGATAACTTTCAAGTGGCTGAACCATTTTTCTTGGATTATAGCTAAGAACACTCTCAAAAAAGCCACCTTTCAAACAAAAAAATTAAATTAAAATCGGTTCATTAGTTTAGGAGCTACAATACCACAGACAGATACACAGATACACACGTCAAACTTATAACACCCCTCTTTTTGGGTTGGGGGTTAAAAAAAGCTGCTACATATTGACAACTGTTTTAGCAATATGTGTCATTCAATGATTAATCAAGAGTTACAAAGCACAGTAATCGCAAAACAAGTAGTCCAATCTGTAAATAATGCAGTACAGTATATAAAAACAGATCTCAGATTGTCATGTTGCAATTTCAAACTGGACTACTTACCTTGCCAATGGTCTTGGTACACATTAGACACACATAATTATTAGATAACATTAATATGACCCTTTGAACATCAGTTAACCTATTAGTCCGTCATTTTACTATTATTTTTCCGTGTTATTCTCATTTTCTATATTTTCCTCGACCTCAAGCTTTATTTTAGGCTCAAGTTCTTATTGATGTCGTTAATTCACCACTGCTAGCCTCGGTCTCCCGCCACTCGTCGAATACGAGTATTTTGATTTATACCAGTGGCCAAATGGACTCGTTCAGCCACTCTGATAGCGGTTTGCAGGGTTTTCAAAATGCTTGCGTATACTTCACGAGTCACAGTTATATCTCCATCTGGCCTTGATAGGACGCTCGTTGTCTTCATTTCTTCCAGCAATGCAACACTGTTTTTTATTGTTCTCAAAGTATTTGTCTACATTGTGGACCATCTCTCGGGCTCTCCCAGCCAAAACAACACTTCGTTTCTGATTCTGAATCATTTAGAAGAAAATAAAATAACAAACCTAGGTATCTAAACAAAATTCCAACAAAAATTCCCTCTATACTCTGAACGAAATTATCAAAGTACGAACAGCTGTCAACCAACTGACAGCTTAATTATTTGACAGGTCGAGGCGAGGGACGAGGAGAGGTCATTGTCGACTGTCGTTCCTATTCTTTTTTTAAATTTGATCACATTGTATTTTATTACTACTTACATCTGTACGATTATAATTATTCAATAATACTTCAGGTTTCAGGAAAGTAGCAAACTTGGCTTGCACGGCACTTTTACCACTGAATGCAAGAAATCAACGATAAATTAAGTAAACAGGGGTGGCATATTATTATATTGCCTGGGTGTATTATAATTTGGGTTAACATTTAACAATTTACACGTGAAATCTAACAACCATCTGACAACAAAGTAAACTTCCCTCTGAAAAATACGTATCTTATCGACGATACAGAACGATAAACTTACCAAATCGAGTAGGTAGGTACCTATTCTATTCTATCGCCCGGCTGGAAGCGGAACGAATTCACAACTATTTATGATTTTCAAATGAATAAAAGTTGCAATTTTTGGCTTTTTGTAAAACAAAATAATAGTTGTAAGAAATCTTGTTTTTTTAAGTTCTAGTCTTCTAGTAATGTTACAAAATCGTTTGAAATTGTTAAGTTGATTCATGAGAGAACTTTTTGACACGTCAAATCTGACGACACGGCAGTTTTCCGGTTTCGGTAATTTTTATTTGTCCATGTTGGCGAACTTGGAGATAAATAGAACGGTCTGCGATTAGAATAATTTTAGGACGAATAATAAAAAAAACCGGCCACGTGCTAGTCAGACTCGCGCACCGAAGGTTCCGTACTCGAGTATTTTTTTCAACATTTTGCTCGATAAATCTAAAACTATTAAATGCATAAAAATAAATAAAAATCTGTTTTGGAATGTACAGGTAAGATATTATCCCCTAACCCTAAGCCCGGCTAAGGGTAAGATAACCCTTTCATATTATACCCCACTTGGTATAGTTTATCTTACTTTAAAAATTGAAAATATTATTTATTTGTTCATAAACACATTTTTTTGTGATGTAACCACGAATTCACGGTTTTCGGATTTTTTCCTTTACTTGAGCTATACCTAAGACCTGCCTAACTACCTGCCCATGATTCTAGGTCAACGGGAAATAGGTACCCTATAGGTATTCTTGGCAGACGCGACCCTAAAAATACTGATCTTAGTACATAAATTACCACGATATTAAGTATGTAGTTGTAGAATGTATGTACCTACCTATACTAAACAGGGCAGAGATTAGTTATTAACATTTAATTACATAATATATTATTATTTATCTCTATGTAGGCTGAGGTATAGTTAGGTAAGTGCCTACAGGCTACATCGTATATACTTGAGTACCTACTCGTATTCTGTTTCCAAACGAAATAATTGAATCTCCACTCGGCGATACAGCCAATTTCAAATTGGAGTATTGGTACAATAGCATTCAAGCTGCATTGGATTGTTCACTTGTTGTTTTATACAAATAGCTAAATCTACTCTCTATCGTACCTACGTAGCGTCACCGAATGGTTATGTACATGTATGTATATAAGATTATTTGTATTGAAGCCTCAAAAGCTATTTTAAGTAATTACCTGCTGATACCCGCGACTTCGTCCGTATGAATTTAGATTCTAAAAACTCATCCCTTTGATTTTCTAAAAGTAGCCTAGGTCACTCTCTTCTCTAGCCTGGGTCTTTCTTTCACTTTACGTTTTAAAAAAATCACGTCTTTGCGTTGCCCCATTGCTACGTAATTGAAGGACAAACCAACACACAAACATGTATAGGTTATAGGTAGTTAAAAGCGGTGGTGCGGTGATATATTAAGTTGTTAGGACATGGCTTCTATTCGGGAGGTCGGGGGTCAAAAAAGTCGGGGGGTGGGGAGGAAAAAAATTATATTAAGTTGATACTTTAGGAAAGACGCCTCCATCTCGGCTCCTCCACACTCTGACGGTGTGCGTTGCGCCTAAGACGAGCCGCACCGACAAAGGAACAATCACGAGAACTCCATTAGCGGGCTAACAGAGGCATTTCAATTATCACGTACAGAACAGAACGCTTTCAATTTACTTCTTCCTAACCGAGCTTTTCACTTAAGTGGCATGCTTTATTCAAGTAGGCTTTTATGCCTACGACCTCTTTGTCTGTCGTCGTTTCCCATTTTTGTTTGTGTCTCTCTTCATCATCATCATCATTATCAAATGATAGACGTCCACTACTGACATGTCTCTTGTAGGGACTTCCACACACCACGGTCTTGAGCCGCCTGAATCCAGCGGCTCCCTGCGATTCGTTTGATGTCGTCTGTTCACTTAGTGGAGAGTTCTTCTAACGTTGCGTTTTCCGGTGCTAGGTCGCCTATCGTCTATCGGTTTTTCGAACTGTGTGCCCTGACCATTACCACTTCAGCTTCCCAACCCAATGAGGTTCGAGTATGTCGGTTACTATCGTTCTTCTGGATACGGATATCCTCATTTCTGGATTTGATCACGTAGAGTAATTCCAAGCGTAGCTCTCTCCATCGCCCGCTGAGTGACTCTGAGCTTACTTATGAGGTCCATAGTTAGCGACCATGTTTCGGATCCATAAGTCATTCCTAGCAACACTCTTTCATGCGTGTGTTTAAAACCTCTGGAGCCTTTGGCCAAAAGTGGGCGAATGCATCTGCCCAGCGGATTAAGAAGGGTAGAGCTTCTAGACTGAGTCCTAAGTGGGCCGCACTGAGTTCGCCCAGATTACTTGTACTTTCGAAACGGCTGGACCGATTTTGACGAGACTTTTACTGGCAGATAGCTGTCATATTTACTGTCTTTTATTAGGTGGTGGCGGTGCAAGACTGCTACGTGTGAGAGTCTCTGCAAGAGACCTAACTCCAGCCCTGGTCATCTTTCGTTGACACTGAACGAATAATTCTAAAAAACAATTTAAGCAATACATTTTACATTGTAATTTAAAGCGACTAGAGGCAGGTAAAACTAGCTTTAACAAGGATATAACTAAATTCAAAACGTTCGGAACGAAATAATTGAATCGCTTCGTAGTCATACTGCCAATTGCGAGTACGAATGCTAGTGATTGTGCTGTTGCGGACGCCGCGCCGCCGCCGGGCCGTTGTTTAGAGCGGCCCTTTCAAATTACGGCCCGGGATTTCTGTTCGGCCCGGGGCTGTATTTGCTGTGTTTTTAACAGTATTGTGTTTGGTGACTTCCGTTGTTTAGAGCGACCCTTTCAAATTACGGCCCGCCAGTTCTGTTCGGCCCGGGGATTTATTGAATTCGGGCGTATTCGGCGCGTGTTTTTTTTTGCTGTGTTTTTAACAGTAGTGTTTTGGTGACTTCCGTTGTTTAAGTTTAACATTTTACCAAGCAATACATTATCAGTGATCTGATGCGACGCTTATATGATGCCTAGCTCTTGCAGAAACTCATAAGTGATATTAAGTTTGTCTTTGCTCAAGGCAGCGAGGAGCTTAAAATTGTTTTACCGCCATCACCCACTCGATTCCAGACGAAGTTTCACCGTGAATACACACCACAAAATAGCTAGTAAAATCACGTGGAAATAAAATTAAACGTTATCAAGCAGCGCCCTTAGAGATTCCAAACGCTAAATTATTCATGAAAACCACAGCCGTATGGCACGCAGCCAATTTGAGATGAATAATTTAAACACCTCCAAATTCGAAGTTCTCAAAGTCGGGAATGGTCATTTACAATTTAGTAGCATTATAGACGTATCCTCCGATGGGGTTTAAACTCGGATGTCGACTCGGGTCGTGAGAGAATGAATGAATTATAAATGAACGTGCGGGACGGGAGAGGTGACAACGACCAGGTGGAAATGGGACAGATTCGTACAAATTCCTCGTTACCGGGACGTTGCTCTGTGTGCTAGTATGACATTTGCACCTCACTAACGTTGATAGAATTCGACGCATCGTCGAAATGATTCAGTGTCAAATCAAAAAAGATTTTTCTTGTAAGATTCACGTCAAATGCACCGTGGAATCGTATGAGCTTGCATGCTGCAGTAGCTGCAAATTTCAAACCCCGTATTCTATCCCCTTAGGAGTTGAATATTCAAAACTGCGGATGTATACGTCATAATGGCTATCTGCATGCCACAGCCCGATCCATACAGTTTGAGCTGTAGGTACGTTGATAGGTAAGTTAGTCAGTCAGTCAGCCTTTCCTTCTATGTATTACTATAGAGAATGCCCGCGACTTCGTCCGCATGGACTTAGATATTTAAAGATCCCGTGGGAACTGTTTGATTTGCCGGGATAAAATGCCTATGTCAATTACAGGGACGCAAGCTACCTCGGTACCAAATTTCATACAAATCGGTTAAGCGGATGGGTTTTAAGGAATCCCGTGGGAACTTTTTGACTTTCTGGGATAAAAAGTAGCCTATGTCCGTTCCCGGGATATTAGCTAACCCTGTACCAAATTTCGTCAGAATCGGTTAAACTGTTGGACCGTGAAAAGGTAGCAGACAGACAGATATACAGTCAGATAGACAGACAGACAGACAGACACACTTTCGCATTTATAATTTAGTATGGATGGATGGATTTATATAATAATAATATTGTGTAGACTGTAGACACTGTAATTTCCTTTACCCTGTAAAATACACTACCGCGCGATTTGATGCGGCGTGTTTGAAAGCCTTGTGAAATTAAAATCGATGTTACTGAATTTTTGATTTTATACCAAGGGTTTTAGGTCCATTTTACTCTGACATTTTTGTTTCAATGTTCGAATTCTATCAACGTCGCGTTGGTGAGATGTAAAATCTCACACTTTGCCCACTAAACTGAATGTGTACCAATTTAATTTTGCCGGGTTATCGAGCTTTATGTCTGGAGTGATAAGCATCTATCTGACAATATTGAGACGTGGAAGTGGCTTTTGTTCAAAATTAGAGACGAGAAAGTTAAAATTGAGTAATTTTAGCGAGCGGATATTGAATTCCTTTGGGGCATGAGGATAGAGTTCCATTTGGAAAATATTTTAATAGTGGATAAGCATTTTTAACTCCCGATCCCAAAAAGAGGGGTGTTAAAAGTTTGACGTGTGTATCTGTGTATCTGTCTGTGGCATCGTAGCTCCTAAACTAATGAACCGATTTCAATTTAGTTTTTTTTTGTTTGAAAGGTGGCTTGATCGAATGTGTTCATAGCTATAATCCAAGAAAATCGGTTCAGCCGTTTGAAAGTTATCAGCTCTTTTCTAGTTACTGTAACCTTCACTTGTCGGGGGTGTTATGAATTTTTAATTTACACTTGTTCTAGGTAAGTTAGTAGGTAAGTCCAGGTACTGCGATCGCACCTGATGGTAAGTGGCTAACGTGATATTGGTAATGGACTTCACCCACGCGTAAAGGTCCCTAGGCGGAGTAATTCTTACTTTATTTAAATGAAGTTTCAACTAAGGCAAAATATGGAAAAGCTCTTTTTACTCTAAATTCTAGCCTGCTCAAATGATAATATTTTGACTTCAAACTAAATAAAATCATGTCTTATCTAGGTAGGTGCCTAGATAAACATGAATGTAGACGTATTTTATTAGGATCTTGAATTAGGTATAAATTGAGAAGCGCTATAACTTGACATAATTGAATCTAGTCTCAGCGCAACTCGGCAATCTAGATATTGCAGATTGCAATACAAGGCCCGTTGTGCTGTCCGACACAATCAAATCTTGCTTAAACACAGGTTCCAATTGTATCTCTAGATCTAGCCACGTTATTAGAACCGGGCGATGATTTGCGGTATTCCATGGAAGCAATTTTTATTTTATAATTTCTATAAATCAATGCCACTGTGTATTGCCGCTACTCATAGGGAGAAAATATGCCCATAATGACCACGCTGGGCAGGCGTGTTGGTCATCGCAGTGCTAGACTTGATTGTGTTGGTGTCGCTGCTGCCCGACACCACCCAGTGTAATTTGGTCAAGTCCAGCTGCTTGGAAATGGTTATACCGCCATTTATCGGTCGCCAGAGCCTTGTTAGTAAACTAGCAGGGGGCACCGCGGGCAGGTGAGGTTGACTGTTGAAGCGCTAAGATGGAAGTGCACTCCCTTACCCCCCGATAGTGGCTGGATGAGGAAGGCTGAGGACCGGGTGTGGTGGCGCTCTATAGAGGTAGAGGTCAGGTAGAGGGAAGGCCTATGTCCAACAGTGGACGTCCACAGGCTGATGATGATGATGATGATGATAAATCAATGGAATCGAAATGGACAATGGAAATCTCTGACCATAGTTTAAAGACAAAATAAAAATTGGAAATGTTACAATAAAACTAAAAGTCAGCCTTCTCTAATATTATTACTGTACACATCATGCCCGTCTATTCCACACCAAAAAGGAAATGGTGCCAAGAATACTGGCTGCATTTGGCTGGTTGATCCATTGCGCGAAAAATGAGCCACCCCTTCTGTCACCATAATATACTTATTATAATATTATTATCTGGCACGGAATTCTCGTAGATGCCGTCTTCTAGCTCTTCACTCTTATTCCAATCAGGTAGAGTAAAACGTTGGCCTTTCATATCAATACTGTACTTAACAATAGATAACCAGCAAGATATAGGTAGAGCTCAAAGCACAAAGCCGGGGCGGGCATTGTTTGGTAGTATTCCGATTACTCAACACGACCTACGCAATGTTGGCCATTGTTGGGGCGACCACGCTGTGTTTGATTAACGGGTATATCGGCATTGGACGCAAAGCATCTGACATCCATATTTGTGTAGGTAAGTACATACTATACCTAGGCATCAATGAAAGTTTCTATAATAATAGGTACTTACCTGTAGAAAATGATCTGCTTGTTCTTTTGAAACTTGCCGTGATGGTACCTCCTTGATGATATTTTCCGTTGGCAACAATATTTCAGGAACCGAATTTTCTTTTTATTCCCCTACTAATAGGGGAGGCACTTCCAAAAACACTATTTTTAACCCCCGACCCAAAAAGAGGGGTGTTATAAGTTTGACGTGTGTATCTGTGTATCTGTGTGTCTGTGTATCTGTGTATCTGTCTGTGGCATCGTAGCGCCTAAACGAATGAACCGATTTTAATTTAGTTTTTTTTGTTTGAAAGGTAGCTTGATCGAGAGTGTTCTTAGCTATAATCTAAAAAAATTGGTTCAGCCGTTTAAGAGTTATTAGCTCTTTTCTAGTTTTCTTGTAGAAAAGAAGGTTAGATAACCGTTAGGTTCATAATATTATGTCAATAGACAAATGTCAAGCTGTCAAGATGGACGTTGCCTAAATACATAATTATTTATTTGGAAATGATGTTTTGGAAAACTCAGATAATTTGGATCGTCGGGGGTGTTATAAATTTTTAATTTACACTTGTTATTTTAATAACAGAAACCTATATTATACTACCTATATTAATTCCACAATTTCAAAACTGATATAAGTAGGTACATACTTCCTATACAAACTTTCGTCCCTTATTTTCATTGATTTTGAAAGAGCCACCCCTACACATATTTTACCTCCTATTTTCAAAAAATCCTTTCCGAGTGCCCACTTACGTCATATTATATGGAACTCTTGTACAAAATTTCATGCTTCTGAACACCCGGTTTAAGTTATGCTTTGTCCATTAGTAGATAATCAGTGTTAGAGTTTTATTCAGTCGGTAAGTATTTTATCCCCTTAGGGAATGAATCAAAATCAGTGATACAGAATTTGAAAATATTTCTTATATTGCCCATAATAATTAACTCTATTAGGTGGTTTTTCAAAAATCCTTTCTTACCATTCCAATCTTTTATCTTAATAATCATACATTGAAACCAGCTCGAAGGACTACTTATATTGTGTAAAGGTAGCCCAAAATTGTTGGGTAAAATAAAATTGATCTCATATTGAGATAAACTGTTTTAAGGTCATTTTAAGGTACATTTATTTATAGTTGCTAGGTAAAAGAAGAAAACATTCATTAATTACACCCGGATATAACAACATTTATCACGGAATAAAATATGTACCTTTCACTACGTACTTCCACCCCTTAGGGCCCAATTATTTTGCCAACGGCCAGAGGAAGCCAGCTATTTATTGTCCTCAATTATTAACAAACATGGTCGCTACATCATCCACCATAACTGGACCAAAACGGAGCTGTTTTGACTTAATGTAATTGAGATAGCCGTTTCTGCTGAGAGTTGGAGAGATAGTGGCGGCTTTTGTGGAGGTGCTTGAAAATAATTGAGGCCTCAATAGCTCAAAGGTCAATGAGCAGACTGAATCCCGAAAGTTCAGTGGTTCTAACTTCAAACTCTATCCGTTGCATTATTGTTGTACCTATCGTGAGCGTTGGCATCCTTATGTAGACGGCATCCAATATACTCGCACGAAATGATTTTGTTCAACGTTTCTGATATGAACTGCTAAGGTTTGGATCCCTGCCACGTAAGTATCTTCAATGCATCTTCTAGGCAAGCGCGCTGTAACCTAGACTTCAACATTGCTTTGAGAGTGTCAATCGTTAAGAGAGCGGCGCTGAGCAAGTTTTTCTTTCATAAGTATCTCTTTTATTGACACGGAAGCATCTTTACTTTAGTTACTACACCATTACTAACTTATGACTGAAGATCAGCGCTGTATGCCTTTGTATTTTTATTAAGGACATTACAGCACTGTGCTGAGCTGGAACCTGTCTATCCGTCTGTCCGTTCGTCCATCCGTACGTACATCCGTCCGTACGCCTGTCTAACAGCCGACAGTATCTCGTAAACCGCAATAGGTTGAAATTTTCACAGAATGTGTATTTCTTTTGCCGCTATAGCAAAAATTATAAAAATTTCAAAATGGCTGCTATGAAAATATTTAATTAATTATTTCTAGTATGATGGTACTCTTCGTGTGCAAGTCTGACTCGCACTTGGCAACTTTTTCATATTTTTTCACTTTCTTATCCAGCTTTCAAACACTTGCTTAAAAATTTCCACGGTCTCTCGTGCTATGGCAAGATATTACGTTGATTAAAATTGACGCCACCCATCGTCGTCTTGTGAAGAGAATTATGCCAGTTCGGGCAAACAATAGTTTGTTTACCAAACAAACGTTTGTATTACGCTAGGAACATGGGAAACTGTCTTGTGGAAATACCTACCTACTTAGTTGTAAGTTGGTATTAGACTCAGGGCCTGTTTCACAACTTCCAGAAACGATTCCAGAATAACGAAAGATTCTTTTTCTTTTTAGTGTTACTTTTTGATACGAATGAATAAAAACACCAGTCAAGTGCGAGTTGGACTTGTGACACGAAGGGTTCCGTACCATCGTACAAGAAATAATACTTTTTAATTTTCACGGTAGCCATTTTGATATTTTTGTTATATTTTGTAGCGGCAATAGAAATACACATTCTGTGATTTCAACTCTTTATATTCTACTAGGGGATGCCCGCGGCTTCGCCCGCGTTGATTTAGATTTTTTTAATTCCGTAGGAACTCTTTGATTTTCCAGGATAAGAAGTAGCCTATGTCCTTCCCCAAGGTGTATCCCAAGTCTGTGCCCATTTCCCAAATCAGTTCAGCGGTTGGGCCGTGAAAACGTAGCAGACAGACAGACACATTTTCGCATTTATAATATTAGTAAAGTATGGAAATGGATTACGGTTATTAGAAACAGCCCGCTGACAGACAGACAGACGGACAGACAGCGGAGGCATAGCAATAGGGTCCCTTTGGTACCTCTCGAGTACGGAACCCCAAAGAGAAATTACTACAGTGTACGTAGGTACTATTAGTGCACGACAATCCTTTTCAATATTTACGGCTGTCTTGTTTTAAAATAGGTTAAAAGCGATACAATAAATATGGTTCGAGCCCCCAATGTGTCGACATTAATCAGGCTTATCGGCTCCCAGTGACTACAGATATTTCACAATTACACCTGGTTACTGCTGTTCTAGCTACTGGGTAGCTACAATTGACTCCCATCGCAGATACCTTACTTTTGGGTTAAGTACTTATTATTTATAAGTAGGGGATGCCCGCGGCTTCGCCCGCGTGGATTTCGGTTTTTTTAAATCCCGTAGGAACTCTTTGATTTTCCGAGATAAAAAGTAGCCTATGTCCTTCCCCGAGATGTATCCTAAGTCTGTACCAAACATTAAAATCGGTTCAGTGGTTGGGCCGTGAAAACGTAGCAGACAGACAGACAGACAGACACACTTTCGCATTTATAATATTATATTATAGTATGGATTCAGTGACAGTGATAAGAAAATAGCATCGCTCAAGTGGCCAGGTATTTTTAAAATGAGAACAAATATATTAATCACTAGAGGATGCCCGCAATTTCATCCGCGTGGATTTAGGTTTTTGAAGTACCCGTGGGAACTGTTTGGTTTTCCGGGATAAAAAGTTGTCTATGTCAATAACATGGACGCAAGCTACCTCGGTACCTCATACAAATCGGTTGAGCGGATGGGTCTTTAGAAATCCCGTGGGAACTCTTTGATTTTCCGGGATAAAAAGTAGCCTATGTCCGTCATGTCTATAGAAGTTGAAAGAGGCGGCTTTTAATAGAGAAGCTTTTCGGATGATGATCGCCAAACTTCGTTTCGAAGAAGCCACGTGATGATGATGATGATGATGTCCGTCCCCGGGATATAAGCTAACTCTGTACCAAATTTCGTCAGAATCGATTAAACTGTTGGGCCGTGAAAAAGTAGCAGACAGACAGACCGACACACTTTCGCATTTATAATATTATAGTATGGATTCTAAAATAAAACTTAACATTTAAGCAATAAGTTTAAAAATTATTTTACTTTTGGAAATAACTTCTAACTAGGTATATTTTTGCTTTTATTTTTCGGGCCGCTTTTGAAACATTTATTACAATAATTAATCTTGTAGAAAGCTTGTTTGTAGATACTCGTAGCGCTGGTCAGCGATGCAATTATGCTAAAATGTGACATAATATTGAAATATTTAGTAGAGAATCGCCCTATTATCTTAGCAGTGACGGGTTTGCCCTGATGCCCAGTAGGTCCGGACCTAGGACGGTCAGATATTAGTGGCGGCCATTAGTGACAAAAAATTCACTGATGTTATAATAAAAATTATGTGATAAAAGTTGACAATAAATTCATTAGGTATGTAGTCTATATGTACTTATATGATGGGTGCTGAGAAAGGGGCGTCTGGTATCTATTTACGAGTACTACATGACCTAGGGGTCTAAGGCGGCCAAGAGTGCTGCAAATCTGCCATTGTATCTGAATGAGCAAGACACCTCGGAGAAAAAATTTGGACGTGTTTGTTTGAAATTGACTCCGTTTTTAGGGTTCTGTCCCCAAACGGTGCCAATTCCCTCGTGGAAATTCGTTAGATTTGTCCAAAACCTTAGAATTCTATTATAACAAAACATAATTTAACTATTCATCCACAGGTTTGTCCATAAGTATGTTTTGGTGGGATTTAATAGTAAGTAATTAGTTTACCATAGGTAGATAAATGCGTCACCAAAATGCACATAAAATGATTTTTACTGCTGACAGAGGTTTTTCGTTCAAGCGGTCTTAATTTATGCATTGCTGTTTAATTTACCGTTAAATAACTTTATTCATTGCACAAAATGGTACGTAAATGAAGTACTCCCACATCGCGTCCCCATTTATCTTGATTTTGGGGTATCGAATTCGTGATTTAAATTTCCATTAGGTACATACTTACTTATATACTTACTTACGTCTCATTTTCGGACAGTCGGCGTGACGCGGCGGTTCTATCCTCTCTGCTAACCTCTAACTTTTCCGGGTTTTGTACGTTCTGATCACTTAGTTTAACGGTGAAGGAAACAATAGTAAGAAAACCTGCATGGCCAAGTCTGCCAATCCACACTTAGACAGCGTGGGCTATGGTCTATCTATACTCTAAACCCTTCTCGAGATGATAATGATAGTGGTGATTAAGTATAAAATAAAATAACAAGTGTAAATTAAAAATTTATAACACCCCCGACGTAACATTCCGCGCCTACGCTTATATAGTGTGTTATCTATGCCTACGATCCAAAGTATCTGAGTTTTCCAAAACATCATTTTCAAATAAATATTATGTATCTAGGCAACGTCCATCTTGACTGCTTGACATTTGTCAATTGACATAATATTATGAACCTAACGGTTATGTAACCTTCTTTTATACAAGAAAACTAGAAAAGAGCTGATAACTCTTAAACGGCTGCACCAATTTTTTTGGATTATAGCTAAGAACACTCTCGATCAAGCCACCTTTCAAACAAAAAAATAATAATTAAAATCGGTTCATTCGTTTAGGCGCTACGATGCCACAGACAGATACACAGATACACAGATACACAGATACACAGATACACAGATACACAGATACACAGACACACAGATACACAGATACACAGATACACACGTCAAACTTATAACACCCCTCTTTTTGGGTCGGGGGTTAAAAATAGTTTATCACTTTTTCTATCAAAAATTTAATTAAGGAACTTTCGTACCATGAAAAAAAATGAAAGTGTATTTGTTTTACTTTCAAACATATAGTATGAAAGTTCCACAGCGTCGACATTAATCTGGCTTATCGGTTCCACGGTGTCCAACAGTTCCAATACAGATATTTTACAATTACCGTTACCTTCTGCTCCGGCTAGGCTCGATCGATGTTTTATCATCGCTCTGTACTGGGAATTATGGCTCTATGCCTGCGTATATTTGGATAAAAACTTTACAGGCCAAGATGCTTTGTCCATCCTTTCTAATAAGCCTTGTTGGTTTTTTAGAGTTCCGTACCTCAAAAAGGAAAAGGGATCCTTATCATAATATGATGATCAGTCCATTGGAGCAAAAAAAATAAAGCTCAACGCAATCAAAATACTTATACGGCCATTTCTGCCACATATACTCACAAATAAATCAAAACCTATGAGGTTCTTCCCGTTGACCTAGAATCATGATATGCATTTATTTTTTTGTGCAAAATAAATAAATTGAGATTAAATTAAAATAAATTCTAAAAAATAATAATTTACCCTACTGTGTGTATGAATCTTTTCATTCCACGAGTGTGAAGAAGTTGGGAGCGACCTTTACTGAGTTCAATTCTAAATCCTCACCTCTTTCATAAAACACCTAAATGAATATTGCATAGAGGCTAGAGTCGTGAGCGTAAACCTTGCACCGGGCGTGAAACGGTCCCGCCATTACCTCGGTAATTATTATTTGTTGGAATCTTTGAGAGCTGAACTGGAACCGTTTGAGAATGGAACTAATCTATTGGAAATGTCCTCACTTCAGGTTTAACCTTTGACGTAGGGATGTAGAGATGTTATCGACAAAACTAAATTGATTTTATCGATAAAATCTCTAGCGGATTGCTTCGATATATACTGGTCGTATAAGTTCTGTCTGTTGTATAATTTCAGATTTAACTCATATGTACTCATTTTGATAGAAAATGAATGGGGAAATTCAAGAAGTTTATTAGTCAAGATTTTGCTAATTTTATTATTTCAAATTATTTTTTATGGTGTTTTTGTCATTTCGTCATATTATGTGCATGTCTTGGCCAGGGTGGTGGAAGTTGACCTAAACGCTTCTCATACTGAGAGGAGATCCATGCTCAGTGGTGGGCCAACGATGAGTTGAGATGATGATAATGATGAAGGCATATAGACAATACAAAGGCTTTATTTCAGTCTAGCTGGTGGCTGTGACTTCATCCGCAGAGATTTAGGGTTTTTAAATTCCACTTTTCAAGTATTCAACTATGTATATCTACGCAAAAATCACGCCAACCCATTGCTCCGTTGCGTTAGAATTGCAGGACAAACCAACAAACAAACACATATAGCATTTGTAATATGGGTAGCGATGATTTTAATTTAATTAATCAAGATCATAAAATTCGTTATTACGTAAGCAGAAAAGCTATTCAATTTCAAAGTCAAAAAGTAATTTGCGTTTAAATTACCTAGTTATCGATAAAAATCAGGCAACACTATTATAAGCAGGATGGCTTTAGCGACAAAGCCAAAGTAGTCTACGTTTTATTCAACCCAGTTAAGTTTAAGCACTTTTTTTGCCAATCTGGATGAAATGTTCATGAAAATCAGAGGAAAACTTTGTTTAAAATACTCGCTTTGGTTGGAAAAATTCTTTATTACGAGTAATGTACAAAACAAAATCTTTGATGTTAAGTCCTTAAAACTACTTAAACAAAAGTTTGTTCAAAACAAAAGAATTGTAAAAGTTTATGGTTTACGTTAAAAAAAAACGTGTTTTTACCTACTTACGTACAACATTACGTAAAAAACGGACAAGTGCGAGTCCGTTCCGTACCTTCGTACAAGAAGTAACATTTTATTTTTTTCCCCCTTTACTTGTGATTGTTCTAGGTCAATGGAAGTACCCTATAAGGTTTAGTTCCCTTTACAAATCTTGACAGACAGATAAACAGACAACGATCTTATAAGGGTCATTTTTTTGCTGGCGAAACGGAACCGTAATACGTAGACCTGGTAAAAAACTTTCAAAGATACGCCGGGACTTTGTTTAACGATTCAATGATAAATCTTATAAAATGAAAATTCTTTTGGAAAAATTAGACCGTTGATGACTGAAAATTGGAGATATTAAAAATGGCCACCACCTTTTATTAATATTTTTTTAAATATGACAAACTTTAAACAAGAAACTTTAACTTAGTGAGAAAAATCTCAAGAAAAACTTGAAAATATGTAAATTGTTATTGGACGTGTTACAAGTAAGTTTAGTACGAGGAACTTGCTGCCCTATCAAGTTGGACGGTTAAAAACGACGGTTTTGATACTTAGTGGTATTTTCTCAAAGTTTACCAAGGAATCTGAAGAAATATTACAACTTAGTTAATAAAAATACTTTACATAATACCTTGATAAACAAGTGTAAATTAAAAATTTATAACACCCCCGACAAGTGAAGGTTACAGTAACTAGAAACGAGCTGATAACTTTCAAACGGCTGAACCGATTTTCTTGGATTATAGCTAAGAACACTCTCGATCAAGCCATCTTTCAAACAAAAAAAACTAAATTAAAATCGGTTCATTAGTTTAGGCGCTACGTTGCCACAGACAGATACACAGATACACAGACACATAGATACACAGATACACACGTCAAACTTATAACACCCCTCTTTTTGGGTCGGGGGTTAAAAAATAATAAGTATTGACGCATTGAACAACCACAAATTCGCGGTTTTCGTTTTTTTTTTTTTTTCATTTACTTGTACTACCTACCTACCTGCCAATTTTCATGATTCTAGGTCAACGAGAAGTACCCTGTCCTTATAGGTTTTATTGACGTACGGACAGACAGACAGACAACGAAGTGATCGTATAAGGGTTCCTCTTTTGAGGTACAGATAAATAAACTAATAAACCAATAAACATCACACTTTTATATTTATAATATGGGCAGTGATATGTTTTATTTAATACGGATTTTAGCACGGTTTTCGTGCTTGGATTGATTTACCGTCGATTTTTATGAATTTATGCGACAAAGTTACCGTCGCGTCGGACTGGGCCAACGCGTAAAGCCGCGGTTTCCTGAGCTCTCCGGCGCGCGGCGCGGGCGGAGAGCATATCGGCGTAAAATCTGTAAATTAAAACACATTGAGTTGTAAATAACTTTATTATGTCCACGGCCGTTGTCAGTTTCAACGGGAAAACTCGTCGGACATATTAATATATTTTCAATGAACGCTTTTTATGTAGTTATTTATCCCTGCGCAGGAACGATTTCGGGGAAATGGGTTGAAAACATAAAACACAATCAGTTTCCTGCATTTATTGCTGTCCTACATCCAGTGAGGATAAATCAATGAGCGATGTATTGATAGAATCCCAAGAATTATGGTTCAGGTTGTATCTATGTCACTCAACGTAAAGGCGTAGAGGCGTAGAGGCTTCGTAGAACCTAAGGGCGACGTAGGCCTCGGCATCGGTCGCTAAGTTAAGGTACCTACATGGTTAGTGTACCTACGAGTACCACGCGCATTGTTTGCTGTGAATCAGCCGCTCATATTTTGGCAAGCGAAGAGCCGCAATCTGTCTACATTCCACACCGTGTGCCGTATGGACACTCCATTTAACAAGTGTAAATTAAAAATTTATAACACCCCCCACAAGTGAAGGTTAGAGTAACTAGAAAAGAGCTGATAACTTTCAAACGGCTGAACTGATTTTCTTCGATTAGCTAAGAACACTCGATCAAGTCACCTTTCAAACAAAGAAAACTAAATTAAAATCGGTTCATTAGTTTAGGAGCTACGATGCCACAGACAGATACACAGATACACACGTCAAACTTATAACACCCCTCTTATTGGGTCGGGGGTTAATAAGGATGTATTATTTAGGGCTATGTTTCTTGGGTCACGTGACCAAGTAAGAGAAGTCATTGACAAGAATAGAGAGAAGAGACGTTGCAGACGTAGCCCGAGACAAGTCACGCTTTAGCTGTCAAACCAAGGTGCCTACTTGCCTCCCTACAGATCACATACGTCGAAGAGCATCCCCATGAGACAATTTGATTGATCGCATACTACCCACGTTCAACACCATTCCCTATGGGACAGTTAGATTGTCAATACAAGTGAATTGCCGACCAATTTACGTCTGTACTCAATGATGCCCGTGACTTCGTCCGCCTGGATTTAGTTTTTTTTAAATGTCGTGGGAATTCTTTGATTTTACGGGATTAAAAGTTGCCTATGTCGATTTCCGGAATGCAAGCTACCTCTGTATTAAACATATAAATCGGTTAAACGAATGGGTTTTTAAGAATCCCGTAGGAACTCTTTGATTTTCCGGGATGCAAAGTAGCCTATGTCCTTTTCGGATGTGAGCTAACTCTGTCGTCAAAATCCGTTGAATGGTTGGGCCGTCAAAAGCTGGCAGACAGACACACTTTCGCATTTATAACAAAGTATGGATGTAGAATAGGCCATGCTGTCATCTAGGTAGTTAAATGATTATTCAGAGGTGAAAACTCTTACGAGTATCTTATTGCATTATAAAAGACACAAGGGAACATTTCCGCCATCCGCCAGCTCTGGTCGACGATGGATTGAAAGCTGACCCTTGTAATATTACATTAAGATAACCATAAGATAGTTTAGTTATTGGATTTTTTCTTCAGATGAAAAAGTTGAAGAAAGATTGAGTATTTTTTGCGTTCTTTTGTTAGAAAAACTACTTACTTATTATAATTCCGAAATGTATAATTTATCAGTCGCGATAAAATGCTTTTTGAACTCATAAATTACTTATTATTGATTTTTGAAAAGATAAAAGTCGAACTAAACTAAATCTAGTAGGTACCTATAAAGACAACCATAAAGCATGTGCCCTCTAAACGAATTAAGGTACCACGTTTTTGCTGGTTGATTTGTCCGTCAAGCATATATTTTTGTTTGGACTCAGTAGTTAGAGTGGTAGATTTTGTTAATCAGGTTTGTAGTTTATATTAAAAATTACTTATAAAAATTAATTTAAAAAAAAAAAACAGTTTCTTTAAATTTTATTGATTTTATGAACAACACAATAACCCCGAAAAAGTTATTGGACGGCAAACGAGAGCTGAGGTCCGCAGAGGCCGAGGAAGACCTAGAAGTCGGTGGACTGATGAAGTAGGAGATATTAAGGTTTTGGAGGTTCGGAGCTGGAAGGAAGCTGCATCTGCCACCTCCGATGGAGAAATTAACCAAGCCAAGGCCTACCGAGGGCAGTAATGCTTTGTTGATGACGATGATACCTTTAAGGCATAGCGTGAACAAATTGGTAAATTCTTTATCTAAAGTTGTGCCCTTATCCAGAGCGAATGGAAGAAACTGTCTGTCATCTGATATCGATTTTGGGCAGCCTGTCGATATCCATCACCGCTCTGGTCACAATCTGCGTCGTCACCAGAACCACCGATGTCGAATTATCGTCCGTCATCTAGCTAATAAAAAGATAATTTGTAAGAAATTAGAAAATAATAATTATTATGTACCAACTAAGATTGAAAAGGAATGGAATGAAGAATAGAGTGGTGATAGTCTAGAAATAGTCATAGAGCGCGGCGTGATAACTGCTATGCGGGACGTCACATTAAAAGCGCGTGTACGAGTGTACGATGTGATGTGTTCCCGACTGAGTGTCGGCCATTGCAGCCAATTTTAATGGAAATAGAGCACAAGTATGTGCACAATCACTCGAGATTTGTTTAGTGAAACCAGGAATTCCCAGGATTTCGCAATAGAACTGCGACATTACTGACAATAAGGATGAGATCTATAGAGTGTACTTTGATTTAGCTCAGACTTTACGTAGAGTTAGAGACAGAAACCAAAGTACCTATGCTATATCTATAGATCTTAGCCTTACTGCCTTACCACATTAACTTGGACACGTTTCCGGCGCACTTTTTGTGTGTTTCGTGCTTAAAACAATAAAGTTAAATAAAGCTAAGTTAATAAAGTTAAGTAGTATTAAGCAATAAAGTTGCTTAAATGAAATGGTGAAAACTTGTGACAATAAATAATGCAATTCAAAATGGCATCAATTCCGCGTATTTTCCTCCTCAGCTATTTGTTTTTTTGAGCAAACCCGAAAGCAAAATGAATAATTGAAGCCACTTTTAATAATTGTTTCGTTTATTGGCACAAGTAATAAATTGCCCCTTTTTGTTGGTATACCTATATTTATTCTGTCACACGTGACTTCGTTTGAGTAGAGTTTATTTTATTCACCCCCGACCCAAAAAGAGGGGTGTTATAAGTTTGACGTGTGTATCTGTGTGTCTGTGTATCTGTGTATCTGTGTATCTGTCTGTGGCATCGCAGCGCCTAAACGAATGAACCGATTTTAATTTAGTTTTTTTTGTTTGAAAGGTGGCTTGATCGAGAGTGTTCTTAGCTATAATCTAAAAAAATTGGTTTAGCCGTTTAAGAGTTATCAGCTCTTTTCTAGTTTTCTTGTAGAAAAGAAGGTTAGATAACCGTTAGGTTCATAATATTATGTCAATAGATAAATGTCAAGCTGTCAAGATGGACGTTGCCTAAATACATAATTATTTATTTGAAAATGATGTTTTGGAAAACTCAGATACTTTGGATCGTCGGGGGTGTTATAAATTTTTAATTTACACTTGTTCAAATTCCCTGAACTTTCATACTTTAAATTTTGGGCATTATTTTATCATTAAGTAAATCTCTACCGTCTTTTACTAAAAAACTTTACTTACTTAAATAGTATTTTTTAAGTTATCGTCAAAACATGTGGAAATTTTGAAAAACTGATCTTACTAAAAAAGTGCACTACATAATATAATAGGCACAAGTAAGATTTTTAATCCGTTTTTAGTTTGTTCCTACGCAGCAAATTGTTTTAGAAACTTTTTTTTATATTCCTATGTTATTTGGCAATAACTTAAAAACTATTTTTGGTGTTTTTACTTTTTAACATACCTACTTATTTAAAAAACACTTTTTAGCATAAGGACTGTAAACTGTTTCGTGGTTAAATCTTTTTACCGTATTTGCGCTGCTTGAATCTGATAACAGTAAGCGCAAATATTGAACTGCGAATCAACACGAACTTATGAATTAAACGCCACGTTTTATTCGCAAACAAACAAAATGTGTAAACACAGACAACCTGTTATTGAATTAATGTCGGCTGTAAATTTAATTTAATGCTCATACAAGAATACTTTGTAAATACGCAAATAATACCCATGTACGCGTAGGTACGTCAATCTACTCATTCATGTAATCCATACTAATATTATAAATGCGATAGTGACGTGTCTGTCTGTCTGCTATCTTTTCACGGCCCAACGGTGTAAGCGATTCTGACGAAATTTGGTCAGGATTAGCTTATATCCCGGGGACGGACATAGGCTACTTTTTATCCCGGAAAACCAAAGAGTTCCTACGAGATTCCTAAAAACCCATCCGCCTTACCGATTTGTATGAAATATGATACCGAGGTAGCTTGCGTCCCTGTTTTCGAAATAGGCAACTTTTTATCCCGGAAAATCAAACAGTTCCCACGGGATCTATAAAATCTAAATCCACGCGTTCATAATACTTATTTGCACTGTGATATTAGTCAGAAACCAATTTTTTCATTTTTAAAGCAATAATGTGAGTTCTTTAGTAAACGAATGACGTGGATGAAGTCACGGGCAAAAAGCTAGTTCTATTAGTTTCAGTTCTATCAGTTTGTTCATATACCAACTTTCTTTCATGTTTAACTAGTTTATCGGTTAAGAGGGAGCGTACAGACAGACTTATCAGATGCCGTGGCTCCGTCGCAGCACGTTCCAGATTGATGATAGCATTCAACCAATCGAGTGCGCTTGTTGTATAAAGGGACAGATTTGTACGTCTCTCTGAGATTATACGAAAATGCTATGGATACAAGATGAAGTTAAACAGCACAAAAACAATTTTATTATATCTATCGCTATATAAAACTGGGTTTTTAACCTAATCTTTCAATTAGGGCTTTTTCAGTTCTGAAAATGTACTAAAAACTAAAGATAGGCATGGTACTGGTAGTAACCATTTTCGATTAAAATGTTCACTTTTGGAAATTTAATCATTGATTAACCGTATTTGGTTAACCACTACGTTAACCAACTTTTGGCCAGCGTTACCTACCCATAAACATTCGTGAAAATTATTATTTGCGGTTACAGTTGGAATTACTGAAAAGTAAAGTTATACTTATTAAATTTCATTTTACCTTTGTGTAGATACCTATTTAGTCACATACAAAATCGAACAGATAAAGTTCGACTTTTTGTTTACAGCAGTAGACTTTTTGTTTACAGTTGCAGTACAAAAAAAATGAAAGTGGGTATCTACGTAAATAAGTAAGTTAGCTATTATATTGTAAAACTTTTCTTATTCACTTAATGTTAAAGAAGACCTGACAAACAAATAGGTATACTCATACACAATCGTGGTTGAGTGGAAGTTTTTGTGGATATCACTTTTTAATTGATAAGACGTATGTAGGTTCATCTTGCAATTTTTCATCAAAGTTCATTTTCATTGTTATTATTGGTTCATTATTAGTAGTACATACATAATAAATATATACCTAGTAAGTTTTACGTAGAGTCAATATAATAAATGAGAAATTTAATAATTTATATTTTGCAACGGAAAATTTCAGTTTTTAATTTTCCGTTTCAAGGAAAAAACAACATTTAAAATGAATTCATCCAGTAGGTAGGTAGGTACTTACTAACATACTTACTTGATGAGTTATCCAGTGCACGCGTACTTAACATATAAAGTGAAGAGTGCGATGTGAATACTGTTCAGACTTCCTAAGTATGACATTTAGTTTTGATGTAACTGTGAAGTCAGAGCTGTAAAGTTTTCCACAGCCTATATAGCCACTGGAATAACAACCTTAAGGTAACACAAATAAAGTGGATTTTAATTCCATAAAGCTTACTTGCTAGAGTTTTATTTTCTGAAACGTATGTAAAGCGTTATTGCAATTTAGCCCTTATACGTAGTGAGGTAGAGTGCATGTAAAGTGTATAGACAGTGTTCGTCAAAGAGTTTTATAACAAGGCTGGAAGCAGCGTCTGAGTGTTTTCCAAACTGTCGCTACGTAAACGAAGCCAACTGTGTGCAGGGCTGTGCATGAAATTATAAAATTCGTGTACATGCAAATTGGTGTTTTAAAATTGCGATTGGTAGAAGTTTCAACAAGAGAATTTGCTCTTGCAACCCGAATTTTATAACAAACAAGTATTAACTCATTATTGCTCATGTAGTTTTTTATAGAATTAAAAACTAATATTCTGCTTTTCTTTCAGCAATAGCAGCGATGGCTGTTGGAACCGAAAAGTCTTAGAGTGAAGATTATAAGTATGCTGTGATGGTGCGGCTATATTAAGGTTAACGTCAATGTCCAACAACGCCATAATCAACGCGTTAAATTGAGTGGCCAAACTTAAACGGTTAACGTCTAATGCCAATTGAGTTGGGGTTAAAATCGTCTAAGGCAAAGCGGCATTGTGAATGCCGTTGTACGCTGATCGTATCTGCATCGATGTTTAATGGGCAACGCCGTTGAAAATCGCGTTGTCAATGTGCCCGAGACATGAGGGTACAATCCGGAATAATAACGATTTAATGACTAAAGAGGTTTCATGAGGAAAGCTCTCGCTCACTAGGGAAGATCTATACTCAACAGTGGACAACCGAAGGCCGCCTTGATAGATAACGACAATAATGCAACTTTCTGATTTTAGCTATTAATTTGTGTTAGTAAATTTTTTGTGATTATTTATCAAACAGACAGACAGACCGACAGACAACAAAGTGATCCTATAAGGGTTCCGTTTTTCCGTTTGAGGTACGGAACCCTAAAAATATAAATAAGATTTTGGATATTAAATTAAGTTGGGTTTTAGTGTTTAGTTGATGGTGATTTAATACTGTATTCCTTCGAATAAAATATTATTTATTGTTTATCTATTTCATATATTTGTGTTCAGGCAATGCCAACCCTGCAGTTCCGCGTCATTAGGGCTGAAAGCTTCCGATACAGTACGTTAGCGATTTTGGAAAATTGCTTCAGGTCAATTATTGAGTTTCACTTGTTGGGCTCTCAGGAACATATTATCGTAGTTAAGGTCTAGTTGCTACAACGATCATATTCGATAGTTAATCAATTTACACACAAGTCGGTAACAGGATAGCTGTGCAATTAAATTCTCAGTTATGGAACAAGGCTGTCTAGATACTGACTTTTTGTACCTAAGATGCCAACGCATGAAAAATATTTTACTTTTTTAGAACATAGTTATTTTTTTTGCAAAAAAACGTCAATTTTTTTATGTTTTCCCCTTACTGTGCTTTAAGTTAACCTTAGGGCGTGGGTTGCGGGAGGGTGACAGTTGACATAAACATCAAGGCTCTCAACGTATCTGTTACCTTCTCGCAACCCGCACCCTACACCACGAGCCATCTCAGTCAATCGGTACCCTATAGAGGTAGATTAATAGTTTAATAGATGTACGGACCTTTCGAATTTCTTTTCACAGTCTAAAAATTTAAGTTAGTATTGAGATGCCTTAGTGCAAATCCGTATCTATACTATATTATGAATCCGAAAGTGTGTCTATTTGTCTGTCTGTCTGGCAACTGATAGCTTTTCATGGCCCATCTGTTTAACCAATTTTGACAAAATTAAGTACAAAGATAGTGTGGGAAGGACATCCTAAAAGGTTCTCACAGAATTAAAAAAAAAACTAAAACTTCAAGGATTAAGTTGGAGGCATCATATATATTATGTAGTCGAAAAATATAGGTAAACATTTTAACGAAGTTGGTACCTAGGTACTTAAGTATTTCTTTTCCACAAAGTAAAGTTACATGAACAAAAATTAAAATGATGTCGAGTGACAGCCCTGGTTCCGTGTCATTAGGGCTGAAAGCTTCCGATAGTTCACGTTAACGATGTTTCGCCGTGGGCATACTAACATTGATTTTTTTATTCTCACATGTTAAACTTATGAGAAATTTATTCAACGTTAAATATTATGTGATGGCTTGCCTTTATAAAACATCGAAATATAAGTACATTTTTAAGAGGGGTCTCTCCGTCACTCGATTCATACAAACGTAGTTCCAATTTCATTTGAATATTAAGCAACCAAAGTCCATGAAATTTTGCAGACATATTTTAGAAACTAATATCTATGTCTGTGGTTTTCCAGATTTCTGTTAATATATTCGGTTTCAAAGTTACTCGGTCTTAAAAATTCACATACAAATCTTTGAGCCCCTGTAATTTTAAAACTACATATTTTTAGAAAAATCTAAAACACCACAGACACAGATATTAGTTTCTAAAATATGTCTGCAAAATTTCATGGACTTTGGTTGCTTAATATTCAAATGAAATTGGAACTACGATTGTATGAAGCAAGTGACGGAGAGAGCCCTGTTAAATACCATGAAATAGATTTATTTTATAGGTCTACTTCGTCTGCATAGATATTTTAGAAGCCTCAATAGCTCAACAGTTATAGCTCAAGTTCGATCGTGCATGGAGTACTGCAGCCATTTATGGGATGGCTCTGCCACGTACCAGCTTGAAGCATTGGATTCGGTTGATCGTCGTGCTAGAAGACCCATGGTGACGAAGCACTGGTGAATTCTAAACTTCAAAGTTTGAAACATCGGCGTAAAGTGGCCAGTCTATCTTTATTCTACAGAATATATATTTTGAAGAGCGTGCACAAGAGCTTTTTAATCTGGTTCCTCCTTCACCTTTCTACCATCGTACCGCAAGTCATCGTCAAGGTCTGACGTACGTAGTTGAAATTCCTCGAACACGTACGCGATTTGCTTCCTCGTTTCTCCTCCGAACCGCTAGGATATGGAACACCCTTCCGTCATCAGTTTTCTCCTCCACTTTTAAAATGGGTACCTCCAAGTCAAGAGTGAATAGGCATCTTTTAGGCAAGCGCGCTTCTTAGGCTGCATCATCACTTGCTAGCAGGTCTGATTGCAGCCAAGCGCTAGTCTAGTCAAGTCTATTCCAAATTCCTGCCCGGAATCGAATTCGGGATATCCCACTAATAAGAGCAAGGCGCTTATCACTGCGCCAGGAGGTTTTTACATAATCTAGAATTCATTTCCGATGTTTTATCATGCAAGATGATCCAAACTTTCATACAAAATTCGCCACAGTCCTTTGTTCAGAGATCGAGATGGAGAACTCTAGGACAAGGAGGTCCTCAAGGGAGAAAATTTTCTATTGTGGCTGCATAAGACATAGTTATATTCTAGTTATAGTATTGGAATAAGTTCGCCCCTAGCGCAAGTGGAGCTTCGCGAAATTTCCTAAACAAATTCAATGTAAGAACGGCTTTATATTGCTGTGTTATCGGGTAATGCCATGTCTACACAAGTGTCGGTGGTTGTTTAGGGAAATATTTTGGGAAGGTATTAAGACAGAATACTTTATAGTATATCATGTAGAGAGAGAGTCAGCGCGTTTCTTTCTTCTTTTCATTCTTCGTCATTTCATAAAAGCTGAAAGTTTCAAGCTCAACGCAGGGAGGAACAATCAGCGACTATGAAGGTTGAATCATGGTGGCTTTGCGAGATAAAAACCAATAAAGGTGTAAAAAATCTTACGTCAAAGTATAAAGTCTATTATTTTAAAATTTTCTTCGGAGTAGTCTTAGGAATCACGTCATGCATTGCCAGACACTTACGGTCGTGGCAATCCCTGTCAGACGCCCTTAAAATTTAAAAGTTTAAGGGCATCTGGCAAGGGATTGCCAATCATGGTGATCTCTCAGGTGTGCAGGTTTCCTCACGATGTTTTTCTTCACCGTTAAGTTCAGCATGTGATACTTACTAATTGCTTAAAACGCAGATAACTTCAAAAAGTGAGAGGTGCGTGTCCGAAATCAAACCCCAGATCCCCCGACTAGGAGACCGATGCCTTAACCTCTAAGCTATGACCGCTTCTGGTGATTGATCTGTGATTATTTGGGTCTTATTCAATCCCAGCATCCCAACCCGTAACAATACATTTAAATAAGAGTGCTAAAGTCATTATCACCCTTCTGTAGCCGAGTGAAAATACATTAAAAGAGTGTAGACCCATCTTAAAGGAATGCGACATAACTCTATAGTGTGGAAAGCCTTGCATAGAATTGAAAACATAACGTACGTGCCTTCGGGGAAACTCAATTCCTATTGCATTCGATTCGAAAACAACTTATATTCCACATGTTAGCAGACTTCGGAGGGACTTTTTATTATTACAATGCATTCGATTTGCACGTATAACAAATTGTGCTGTTCTTGTTTTGCGACTCAAGTATTCTTTTTAAAAAACATACATACCCACATACATACATACATAGACTGCTAAAATCATAAACCCTCTCTTTTGGCTTTGCCGCAGTCGGGTAAAAATATAAAAAGCTACCAGTTGGCTATGCAAATTCAAAACATAGGAAGTGACTTGAAACTAATACTAGATAGCGAAAAAACCAAATAAATAAAATAAAACAGTTCTTCATGTAATTGTAAGAATGTAAGTTTTTTTTAAATGTATACATTTTGCATGCAGTATGAAATATACCAAGCGAAAAAAATGTTTCATGTGGCAAAAGTTTGACTTACAAAATCTTACGAAGTATCTACCTTGTTATGGTACTTAAGTTCTACCTTACTACGTAGTGTTAGTATTGGTAGAATTAGTAATTAAGTAGTGTTTTACAGAAATATTATTCAAATATACCTACTTATTTATGACTAGCTTTGCCCGCGACTTCGTTCGCGTGGAATAGTGACTTTTCGGGCAGCATAATGTTCGCCGTGATTCTTTAAATTGATATAACTTTTTTATTTATGAACCGATTGACATAAAATAAACACTAAATGTTAAGTGAAGCTTACTACAATATATTAGTGAAAACCGTATCTAAATCAAATAAGCCGTTTCTGATATTAGCGTGCACAAACACACAGACAAACAGACAAAAAAAATTAATAACAGTTTCGGGTTCGGCATCGATATAATAACAATCACTGCTACTTTTTTATATATTTCCATTGTACAGACACCACTTTTCTACAATTGTATTATATGTATAGATTACGTTATGATGTTTTTCCTAGAAAATATCTTAAAATAAACAGTTTACATTACATACATACATTCTACACGTATACTCGTAAAACCGATGGAACTCACAAAAAGTATTATGAAAATGGAGTACACCACGCTATCCATCTTATTTCTATCTACCTCCAAGTTCGGTTTGTATTTTCTAAACAGTGATGTTACTTCATCAGTATATCGATAATTTTCAATACTTATCTTTAAAATCGACTCCATCATTCTTCTTTTATCAGATAATTTTCAATAGAATTATTATATCAGTAACTATTTCAAAATTAGCTACTTATTATCTAATAATTATACCTAGCTATAGTATAGAAGACTGCATTACAGGGCCTTTATAGAGATTCTAAACTATAGAGTAAATTTCATAGAAATAGATTTAGAAAAAAAAGTCGCCAGGAAAAGTTTTCATTTCATGTTATTTTTATGGTACCACTAGATATCTACTCATTAATTATTTTAGTTTTAATGAAGAATTTATGAAAAAGATAAATTAAAAAGTTGGATTTGAAAAAAAGACACACGAAACAATGACCTGTAGATACATCATTAAATTGATTTCTTTATGCTTTCAGAACATTATTTTAGATACCCAAGGATGAATACAAACCATCCATCTATACTAAATATAAATAATACATTATAAATCTGTCTGTTTGCTAGCATTTCACGGCCCATCTGATTAACTGATTTTTACATAGGCAACGGTTTGCTTAAAACACAAATGCACACTTGCAAAGTTGCGGGTATTACCTATTTGGTACAGGGATAGTTTACATCCTGGAAACGGACATAGTCTACTTTTATCCCGGAAAATCAAACAGTTCCTACGCGAAGAGTTATGATTTTAGCAGTCTATGTATGTGTGTAATATGTATGTTTGTATCAGATTCTGTGTGTTCCACCGTAGCGCCTAAATTACTGGGCCGATTTTGAGGGATATCAAATGAAAGAGGAAACTATTCAGAGTTCATGAATATAATTACAGTACAATGTTAAAATTCACCGATAACCATATCTATCGCTATCTATCGGCAGTTCGCGGGTATATTAGATAGTCGGGTTTTGGTGCTGTTTAACTTTATCTTGTTAATACCCTAAATCGCGAGGTCGCGGGCATCATACTGTTGGTTATATCTTATGTGGACTACATATCGATATCGATAAAAATATTGAATGTCCCGCCCCAGCTCTATTGATGAGGACGAAATAACCGCGCAGGATATCCCGTTTCGCTTAAAACAAAATCAATTATGGAGCGCAGAAAAACGAGGAGACTTAATGGTGTTGCTTTTACTTTTAAAAGCGTAAAACGCATAATTGGGTTCCAGAATAAAAACACATAGCGCAATGATAGCCTAATTCCTATTAGGTAGATCTATAGTACGTGACAGGTCAAGATATTTTTTTTATAAAGAATATTAGCCATTTTAATCATGACTAACATTCCCCTTTCCCCTCCAACTAAGCGTAAAGCTTGTGCTAGGAGTGGGTACGACAATAGTGCAACGGGTGGGGTTTGAACCGGCGACCTTTCAGATTTCAGTCCGCTCCTATAACCGTTGAGCTATTGAGGCTTTTTAAGGATTTTTAAGATGGCAATCGTTGTATGAGGCGGAGGGACGACCCGCACACCCGCACTATCCCGCACCGGGTTAGATCAGGGGTTGTGAAGGTGTGCGGGACGTCCCCACCCCGATTGCCATCTCGGCCTGTCGGGCACTATAGCTGTAAGAGTTGGCAGTGAGGGAACCGTGGCAGTAACCAGGTTTGAACCTTGCTGGAGCCGCAAAGTTTAATATGTATTTAAAATTATTTAGAAACAAGATATGCGAAATCTCAAGTAGAAACATGGTACAACTCGAGGTTTTGCTGTTTGAGCTTTAGATACATGTCAGTCAGTCAGTTTCTCCGTTAGATGATTTCATAGAATGGACATAATACAATTTTAACTTCAGTGTTTTTCGAAATACGTAACCTATTTTCCTCCTACTGATATTGTAAGAAAAGCTTTCCTATATTAAAAGCGTTTTATTAAATCTATTTTTAAATTTCATCTGACCCAAATGCACGCATGCAGAGCGACTGAAAAATCTTGGCTGACCTAATCTATGGAGTATAGATATCACCACTTATAAAATATCTCGTGGAGTTATAGTATAAGGTATAAGCGACTAGATGACGTCATTTTCATAGGTTTCAAGTGTGAATCGGACTCGCATACGAAGGGTTCCGTACCCTCGTACAAGAAATAACACTTTTTAATTTTCTTGATTTTCAGGCTGTCATTTTGAAATTCTTATTTTTTGTTATTATAGCGGCAATAAAAAATACACGCTCTGTGAAAATTTCAATTCTCTGCCTATTACGGTTCACAAGATGTAGCCCACCGACAGATAGACGAATGGGGACAGCGTTAACAGCTTTTAAAAAACATTGCCAAAAGTACTTCCACATTTGCTTATGAAAGGAACGCAATCGCACATCTCTTTCAAATGTCGGTCGTAAAAATAAGAATTTAAAAAAAGTCCTTCACAAATATTTCATTAATATCTTGGACTTTTTTATCTCTTATGGTTTGCACCATACACACTCCTCTACGGTCGCATTATGATTTTACTAGAAAACGCTTATTGAGTCCGCATGCACTCCTCTATTTTTCCATTGTACGGTTGGCAAAACAAAACGAAGAACAAGAATATGCTCATTGTTCAACGATAAGTTCATTGAACAATGATAAAGGAACAGAAAATGAATTTATTTCATGATTTCTATGTTGAGCACAATAGTAAGTATTCTAAGTATTTCTATTGCTTTGTTAATATAACATAATATATTTTTGCGAGTTCACTTCGAATTCGAAATAAAATAAAATGAATAGAATTATATTGAAAATGCCATTGTAACATTTAAATTCTCAGCTAGTTTTTCTCTCCTATTTTCTAATCTTTGAACTACCTACTAATAAAAATTCTCACAAGCATTTTAATTTCCATCTAAAATCAACTTTTTTATTATACCTACTAGTTAATGCCCAGAATGCGTTCCATTGCAACTAAATGAATAAATGACTTTGATTTTGACTTTGACTTTTACTTTGTTAAGATGTCAGTCTCCTAGTTGGGGATCCGAGATTCGATCCCGGGCACGTTTCACTAACTTTTCGTAGTTAGGTATGTGCGTTTTAAGCAATTCACTTGCTTTCATAGTGAAGGAAAACATCGTGAGGGAACCTGGATATAATATGAGAGCTCTCCACAATGTTCTCAAACGTGTGTGAGTTGCCAATCCGCACTTTTCCAACAACGTGGTATACGTACTACCAAACCCTTCTCATCCTGAGAGGAGACCCGTGCTCAGTAGTGAGCCGCTAATCGGTTGATCATGATGATGATGAAGTACTCTATAGGTACTTAAATAAGTGGTCTGATAAAAAACATTAAGAAAATCGTCTTTTTCTGCTATCTGTACACGCTTGGTCCACTCCACTACAGTAAATGCAGTCTTTTATATCGGCAAGACAACTGTCGTTAGGTCTGTGTGTGACATCTAAACAGCTGTTTAATAATACAATGGAATATGTACGGGCTAAGTAATCATATTGTCCATTTTCTTTCTGCAGAAATTGAATAGAAGGAAACAATATTCAAAACGATTTTTTTTCAACCTCCCTGGCCTTTGTAGTGACCACTGTGGTCTTATTTAAGCAGGAGGTTCCGGGTTTGATTCCTTGTACGGGCAATTTAGGAATTTATAATTTCTAAATTGTCTCTGGTCTGGTCTGGTGCGGTACGATAGCGTGTAGAAGCGGATAAGGGGTATGGGTTTAATAAAATTGCCATACCTGCAAGTCAGCCCGCTACTCTCTTACACTGCATCATCACTTACCACCAGGTGAGACGCTGTCAAAGGTTAACTTGTAAGGGAATAAAAAAAAGACTTTTCACGTCGTTGAATCCACTGTAGGAACATGTAAAGTCTGCCAATCCGCTCTGGGTCAGCGTGGCAAACTCTGGCCTAAATCCTTCTTATTCTGAGAGGAGACCTATGCTCAGTGTCCTCTCCGGTGATGAGTTGATCATGATGAAACAGTTTATTTTTAATTTTATTCAGACACAAGTTAACCCCTGACTACAATCTCACCTAGTGGTAAGTGTTATCACTTACTGTCTAAGATGGAAGCGGGTTTAACCTGGAAGGAGTATGGCAGTTTTTATTAAACCCATACCATAAGCACATATTATTTCTTATCTTATGACGTGTAATCTGGTGTAATCAATATAATTAAGCTTTTGTCTGGTGACATAGTGGCAGCAAAGACAATGGACGAGCAATACGACTATAAATTAGCAGAACCTAATCCAAATCGGCGCGTTAATCACTGATTAGTGATTAGGTACCTACACACGTAATCATAGTTTATAGGCCAAGAACTAGTGACGTTTATGTGTTGCTTATTTGTGATGATCATCACGGAGTATCAGCTAAAAACAATAATGAAAAATTAGAGTGCCAATATGAAATAATATGTAAATGATAGCAGTTATTTTGTCCGCGTGGGTTTAGGTTTTCAAAAATACAGTGGGGAAACCTTTGATTTCCGAAATAAAAAGTTGGCTTGCTCCTTCAATCACGCCGCAACGGAGCAATGGATCGACGTGATTTTTTGTTCGGATGTAGAGCAAGACCTGGAGAGTGATATAGGCTACCTTATATCCCGGAAAATCAAGGGGTTCCCACGGGATTACTAAAAACCTAAATCCACGCGGACGAAGTCGCGGGCTTCACCTAGTTTAAAATATTTATAGAAACGATTGATCAAATAAGTCTATCAACCTATATGATGTAAAAGCCAGTAAATAAAACATACTTATAATAAAAATCTATATGATAATGTGTGATTAGTGATTACGAAATACGAGTAGGTACTTCTATGAGTCCCTTTTGCAAAGCCTAATACAACATGACACGGGACGTACGGCACATTAATAAATTTGATTCGAATCGACGAGTAATTTGCTAATTACAAAGCTAGGAGTAATCATGTTAATAGTGCAGGAGTTAGTGACCAGTATTTGATAATACATATTATGTTTTTCAGTTATCATTAAATAAACCGTACATTTATAAATTATTATATTTCCTACAGTAGGTATTTAGGTTTAAACTGTTTCTCATATCAATAATTTTTTTTTTTTTGAGAAAAAGAAACTCTTCAAACCTAATATGAGAAGGACTCTCCCAGTCGTAATGTATACCTATGGTAAAGTTGATAATGTTTTACACTTGATATTGGCATGTGTGGCTCGAAACAAATGAGGAAAAACTATGGTTCCGTACAACCCACAATAAAAAAGCTCGGAAGAAGAAAATCAAATCTTCAAGGTTAGGGGCCTACTGTGCCATAGCAACATGCTTTGCTTTAAGGCTTATTCTTTAATCCTTGGATAGTTACTTAATATACAAAAGCCAGAAGTCAATTTCAAAGTCTCTCAAAGTTTATTTGGCGATTGAAATACTGGCCCTTAAAATTATATATACTATCGCATTAATTTTAGATACTTAGTCGAACTTTGTATATTTGGTGTATTCAATAGAGCCTTAATATTCTATTCTTATATAAAAAGCAAAAACAAAAAACTTTAAGGCAAAAACAATTATTTGAGAAATAATTTTTGAGCCTCTTTAGCATATTTGGCTCATATAATGTAAAATAGTTTCATAAATCATCATGATACAATCACATAATGCATGCAGCTATCGATTGGTCCAGTACGTTGCTTAGAAGCGTATCAATGGAATAGTATGAAATATGTTGCGACTAAGCTTGTAAACGCTGTCATTGCTCTTAGCCTATAATTCGTTATTGCGTTAGTTAATCGGAGCTGTCCGCTCGATATTTCGAAATTGGCTATTTTCCCTATTTAGGTGTCCTATTTCTACTGCCCTCTTGCTACAACGCGGCTAACTTGAAATAATAGTTTTTGAGTTGCTGGATAAAAGCAGGCGCTACTTTGCGGAGGTCTTCCCCGATTTCTTACGTCACCCGGACGTGGACTCACGCCACGGCCTCGGGGACGCATGGACTAACTAGTCCGACCAAACCACCCATCCCAACGTCAGCCTAAGCCGTGGTCCGAGCCTCACAGGAGGCGCCCTTAGGAGGACGTTGCCCCCGACCTCTTCAATTATTTCTTCGAGCCCTAGGGCTCATCCCAGGCGGAGCTTCGCGCTTGCCACCCCTCCCCGGTGACGCTGTAGCGGCCAGTAGGGCCTACGCAGCATAGTCAATCCGAACAACAAAAAAAAAGCGGAGGTCTAATACAAGGAACCACAAAAAGGCCATCCCATTTTTTTCCAGAATATAACAACGGTAATGTATCAATAGATTACAAATAGGATTAATGATAAATGATAATTATTTTTTCTACAAAATATCATTGTAAAATGCAGGCAGATTTTTCTAAATGAAAATAGCTAGGTTTGTTACCACCCTAATGGCAAAGACATGCCACCAAGCGATTTAGCGTTCCAATAATATTATGCTGTATAGAAATTGATTAGGACTGTGTGGACTGTGGCCTAAACTTTCTTATTTTAAGAGGCGATGCGTGCTGGTAATAGGTTAAGGTGATGATACTTTAACCCTCTGTGCAGAGCCAGAGGAACGGGCAACCATCGCCTATTAAGTGATTTTACCTTTTTTTTTACTACCCCAAGATGAAACCGCAGACTAGCACTTACCTGCCATCAATAAAAAAATCAACACCAATCAAAAACAATAAAAAAAACTGCTTCTGACATAAAAGTGTAGAACAATGACTCTCAAGCGCTCCGCTCTCAGAAAGCCCTTATAGACTATATCTACTCGCTAGGGCAATGGACCTTCAAGGGCCTTTGGTCAACAGAGCAGCCCTGAAACGTTGTTATAGACGCTAAGAGAACAAAAAAGATAATTTCTAAAAAACACTATCTACAAGGTAGAAAAAAGCTACTGAGATAAATTACTTCTAGATTTTCTATACATATTTCTTAAAATAATCTTGATTATAACATTTTTTTACTTTTATAAAATACGTAGATCTTTATTTTTTAGAACTGTTTTGGTGTGAATTTTTCTTACCAGGGTTTTCCTTTATAACTGTTCTGATTTATTTTATATGGAAAACGTTATTGCACACACAAATAATATATATACAGAAAATATTAGAAGAAACTATACCTACTCTAGATGGTGCAAAGGTTTTTTTCTTATAAAATCAAAAGAAATAAAATACTTAATAACATTAAAAAAATAATAGAAATTTTCTTGGTACAGGCCAAGAAAATTGGCCACAAATTGTCTTCACAAAATATACAGTATATTACTGCTTACGTACTACATGCTACTACTATAAATTTATGTACTTATTCTTTGACCACGATTTAGTGGCAACCTGCTGTATGTGCCTTTTTAATAAAAAAAATATACAGTGGAAACTTTCTTGCTTTCCGTGATTACGAAGTGACGTCACGTCTACGTGTTCTACCTGAAATCCCGGATATTGGTTCACCTAACTTAATTCACCGTTATAGGTATTTTATCCGTGTAGTGTAACCAATTACCGGAACATATCGCGCAGGGTATCAAGTGTCGAGTCGAACTAATCAGTGTCGCGAGCGGAAAAGTCTGCCTAATACCACCCGCGTGTACAATCAGCAGATAAAATACTATACCCACCATGTTCCTACAATCCGACAAGGCTCTTTTGGCACTTGAGCAAGGGTGCAGTTGTCGCTTTATGCCAACACAGCGAATTATCAACAAGCGCACTTCTCTAGATGGTGGCTTTAGTTCCGATTTTGGCCACGCGCCAAAAGAGCCTTGTCGGATTGTATGTGTAGCCAGTTAATTGCAAATATCGCTCAAAATATAAGGTGTCGAGTCATAATCAGTGTCGCGAGCGAAAAATTCTGCCTAATACCACTCGCGCGTTGTAGAGTTAGTAGAGAACGCTACACTCACCGAGTTCCTATGTGCAGTCAATTACTTGCAAATATCGCTCAGAATATAAGGTGTCGAGTCGCACTAATCAGTGTCGCGAGCGGAAAAGTCCACCTAATACCACCCGCGTGTTGTAGAGTCAGCAGAAAACGCACACCCGCTATGTTCCTATTTGTAGCCATCACCTGCAAATACGCTCAGAATATAGGGTGTCAAGTCGCACTAATCAGTGTCGCGAGCGAAAAATAAAGTCTACTTTAATACCGCCTGCGTGTTGTATGGTTAGCAGAAAACGCTACACACCCGCCATGTTTCTACCTGTAGCCAATTACTGACAAACAGCACGCGGCTCACGCTCCAGGATGTAGGGTATCGAGTCGCACTAATCAGTGTCGCGAGCGGAAAAGTCTACCTTAATACCGCCCGCGTGTTGTACAGTCAGCAGAGAACGCTACACATCCTGTCCCTATATGCAGCCAATCACCTGCAAATACGCTCAGAATATAGGGTGTCAAGTCGCACTAATCAGTGTCGCTAGCGGAAAAGTCCGCCTAATACCATCCGCTTGATGTACAGTCAGCAGAGAACGCTACATCCACCATGTTCCTATCAGAAGCCAATTATTGACAAAAAACACGCAGCTCACGCTCCAGGATGTAGGGTATCGAGTCGCACTAATCAGTGTCGCGAGCGGAAAAGTCCGCCTAATACCATCCGCTTGATGTACAGTCAGCAGAGAACGCTACATCCACCATGTTCCTATCAGAAGCCAATTATTGACAAAAAACACGCAGCTCACGCTCCAGGATGTAGGGTATCGAGTCGCACTAATCAGTGTCGCTAGCGGAAAAGTCCGCCTAATACCATCCGCTTGATGTACAGTCAGCAGAGAACGCTACATCCACCATGTTCCTATCAGAAGCCAATTATTGACAAAAAACACGCAGCTCACGCTCCAGGATGTAGGGTATCGAGTCGCACTAATCAGTGTCGCTAGCGGAAAAGTCCGCCTAATACCATCCGCTTGATGTACAGTCAGCAGAGAACGCTACATCCACCATGTTCCTATCAGAAGCCAATTATTGACAAAAAACACGCAGCTCACGCTCCAGGATGTAGGGTATCGAGTCGCACTAATCAGTGTCGCGAGCGGAAAAGTCTACCTTAATACCGCCCGCGTGTTGTATGGTCAGCAGAAAACGATACACCCATCATGTAGCTATCTGGAACCAAACAACATACGGCTCACGGTCCAAGATGTAGGGTATTGAGTCTCCCTAATCAGAGTTGTAAACGGAAATATCTGCCTAATACCACTCGCATTGCATTTGCAATACGGGTTTATTTGCTTTGTTGCATTAGGAGAAAAAAAATGTTTGACTCTAATTATAATTTATTCTAAATAATTACGAATCTGCAAAACTTTCCATGAGCAAAATGAAACCATATATTAAAGGACTCATCAGACTAAAAAACTGAAGGGCTCAAACTGAAAATGATGAAATACAGAGATATTTCCCAATATTTTATTATTTATGCATCCATATTGTTTCTGCTGTCGGTACAAGCTCATCAATATTCGTCGACGTCGGCGTGACGTCGCGTGAGATTTATTATTCTCTCTTACATTACTCATGTAGGCACACCCTGGACGTTTCGCTATAATATGCATATCTAGATAAATCGCTTTTTAACCTACAAGGAATAAAACATTTTGCCTAAAAGCGGGCAAAGTGGACTGGAAAGTGCTAAGGTGCGGACACGGCCAATAGGTATCTGCTATAGACATGACAATGAAAAAGATACGGAGAACACCGGCCCAAACTCAGTGCCCTAGGCGAATTTTATTAGTCATCGCCTCCTTTGTGGCGACGCAAAAAAAAACTTAGGTCTAAGGGTTGAATAAATTAAAAAAAAAAACCGACAAACAAACACACTTCCGAATTAAATTATACTAAGTGTAAGAAAGTGAGAAGGCAAGTGATATTTAAATATTGCTTCACATAGCTTCGGTTTTATAAATGCAGATAAGTAATATAGCATACAAAAATTTGAATGCAATAAAATACAAGGTGTAAATTAAAAATTTATAACATCCCCGACAAGTGAAGGTTACAATAA
The DNA here is from genome assembly GCF_905333055.1 of Maniola jurtina. Lineage (NCBI taxonomy): Eukaryota > Metazoa > Arthropoda > Insecta > Lepidoptera > Nymphalidae > Maniola > Maniola jurtina. The sequence continues at coordinate 1,258,600 of NC_060033.1, read as the reverse complement.
CTAGAAAAGAGCTGATAACTTTCAAACCGCTGAACCTATTTTTTTGGATTATAGCTAAGAACACTCTCGATCAAGCCACCTTGCAAACAAAAAAAAACTAAATTAGAATCGTTTCATTAGTTTAGGAGCTACGATGCCATAGGCAGATACACACGTCAAACTTATAACACCCCTCTTTTTGGGTCGGTGGTTAGAAATAGGCACAGGCCTGACAAAAGGCGACAGGATCGTTAGCTTACTGTACCACACGCCCTGAGGCTGTCCGTATGCTTGCACTTAGTTGTTAGTTGGCAACTCGAAGTAATTGTTTTACTAGATATGGCGTCTCATAGTAACACAATTAATGCTATTAAAATCGCTTACAAATAAAAGTGCCTTCCTTTGTACTACAAATCCATGGTGCCTACAGTCCACTCCGCTATAGGTATCTATACTAACATTATAAATGCGAAAGTGTGATTGTTTTTGTTTATTTGTTCTTCCTTCACGCCCTAATTAAGCAACCAATCGACTTGATTTTTGGTATAGATATAGTTGAAAGAACGAAAAGTAACATAGGCTACTTTTTATCCCGGAAATGATTTCCCGCGGGATTTTTAAAAACATAAATCCACGCAGATAAAGTCGTGGGCATCAATTAGTAATATATGCTACTAGCCGATGCCCGCGACTTCGCCCGCGTGGATTTAGATTTTTCGAAATCCCGTGGGAACTCTTTGATTTTCCGGGATAAAAAGTAGCCTATGTGCTAATCCAGGATACTATCTATCTCCATTCCAAATTTCAGCCCAATCCGTCCAGTAGTTTTTGCGTGAAGGAGTAACAAACACACACACACACACACAAACTTTCTCCTTTATAATATTAGTGTGATAGAACAGACTATAGGCTACCCGTCAAACCTACCTACACAAATATGATACCGTGAATAATAATTTAAAGTTATCGCGCAAGTTTAATTTTTTCCAAACGGTCTGCGTCTAAGGTGGATTACGATTGACAGGAGCGGACATCGATGTTCCTTGGAATATCTAGTGGCACATTTATATCTTTGTTAGTTCGCAACTCGAAATCAAATGTATTTTAAATTTCAGCATGCAAAACAAACTAAAAGTTTCCATTTTAATGAACCGTGTTTGCATTCTGTGTTATACTGGATGCAAGCGAAAATTTTATGTACTTCGGAGTGTTTATAAAGGTACCGAGGCGGTGCGATTTTTCGGCCAAGGTCTCTGAATTTTAATGATTTTCTATGGAGGTCAGGTTTTCTGATTATATTACTATTAAGTTTTAAAGCAGTTTTTGTCTCATTCAGTTAAATAAAATACAGATTATCAGAGGCCAGCAACTTCGTCTGCGTGGATTTAGGTTCTTCAAAAATTCCATGGGAACTCTTCGAATTTTCAGGATTAAAAGAAACCTTTGTCTGTCCTTGGGATGCAAAGCTATCTGTGTACCTATCAAGTTAACCTACCTATAAGTTTAACGGATGGGCCGTGAAAAACTAAAAGACAAAGAGACAGACACATTTTGCATTTATGATATTAAATTAGTATGGATGATCTGGAATTCGATGCATTCTTTGAAAGAGGTCATTTATGGAGTTAAGGGTTAAGGGATCGAGAATGAATAACTGGTTTTCAAATTTTGGTGACCAGTCATTAATCAGCAAGCGACGGATATTATGATGCACCAAAATAATTCAAAATTGTGCTCCTAGTCTTATAATTATCTTATTACTAGCTGATGACCGCAACTTCGTTCGCGTGGATGTAGTTTTTTAAAAATCCCGTGGGAACTCTTTGATTTTCCGGGATAAAAAGTAGCCTATGTGCTAATCCAGAATATAATCTATCTCCATTCTAAATTTCAGCCCAATCCGTCCAGTAGTTTTTGCGTGAAGGAGTAACAAACATACACACACACACACACACACATACAAACTTTCGCCTTTATAATATTAGTGTGATTAGGGTGCTTGAAGACCAAAGCCTTTGAACAATATGTATTGCCAGATGATTGCCAGTGATGACATATAATTATGGATCCAAGACATGGTCGCTAACTATAGGCCTCATTAAAAAGTTAGAGTTTCTCTACGTGATCAAATCAGAATTAGGTGGACTAGTTTTTTTTAGTCTTCACGTGCAAAAGCCCTTAGTATTAAACAGAGCATGTAGTGCCGGTAGTGCTGTGAGTCAAACAGCAAACTTAGTGTCAAAAGGCTGCAACCAGGTCGTTAGCTCTCGCCCCCGGGTGTTTGCGTGCTTGTTACTCGCGAACTGTAAATGAAATGCACTATTTTAATACGAGTATAACATAAGTTTTGTGAGCCCCATGTAATATTGGATTGTGTGGTTTAAAGGGCTATTCGTACAGCTTTGATTTGACGCAGATACAGCGATGTTATAAAAGAAATGAAGTGCTCGGAAAATGCCATAATAATTAGGCCCGATAAACAAGGCGGAGCAGTCAGTCTGAAATAATAATTTTAACAGGGCTCTCTCCGTCACTTGCTCCATACAACCGTAGTTCCAATTTCATTTGAATATTAAACAACCAAAGTCCATGAAACCGAATATTTTTTCAGACATCTTGAAAACCACAGACATGCTTAGATATTAGTTTCTAGAATATGTCTGCAAAATTTCACGGACTTTGGTTGCTTAATATTCCAATGAAATTGGAACTACGTTTGTATGGAGCGAGTGACGGAGAGACCCCTCTTAATAATATGAGTGAAGTACTTATGCGTTTGGATATGCAGGTATAATGTAGTAAGTACCTGTATCTCCAAACGCATAGGTACTAATAAATAGATCAAAGTTAGAAAGGTCGTGCGCTCAAATCCCCTTATATTACCCATACATTGTATTACCTATTCATATATGAGACCTAATTCACGCGCATGATATCGCTGGTGATAGTTTTGTCATAATATTCGCTAGGTACCTACTCTCGTTTTCGCTTCTTCGTTCTCGGCTTGATTACTCCCCATATTCGGGAAAAACTGCCTAACGTTCTTACTGGTATGGTTAATAATAATAATAATAATAATAGATTTTATTGTCAGGCATAAGAAAAACCCATATACAAATAAAATTACAACGGAATATACGTTACATTAAAAGCATTCACTTACATTAGATTAACTTAAGACTAACTGAAATGGTTAAAAAACTCATTTCAGATGTCACAGGTCACAGGTATTATTTTCTGTTCTTATCCTGGTGTACAGACAACCAATAATTAAAAATAGGGCTGGGCATCCCTTCACAAACAACCTTGAGTATTGTATTGTTAGAGCTCCAAAGTCTTTCCCAAAAGGATGCCACGCGAGCTCTAATAATACAATAGAAGTCGGGCACTCTCGCTTCGGCAAACATAGTAGAAGCACTGCAATACCTCGGCAAACCCATGAGTATTCGGAATGCGTCGTTATATTGTACTCGTATTGCAGTGAACGACTTTTTAAGAAAGTTAGTCCATAGCTGGCACGTATAAAAGCATTGGCAGTAGGCGTTAAATAAGGTTATTTTAACTTCCTTGCTGCATTTGCCAAATCTACGCGCCAGCATATTGGAACGGATCGAGAGTGCCCTCCTTTCTCTCTCAATGTCATTGTCATCTTTCAGATGCTCTGTCAGGATGTGCCCAAGATATTTGAACGTCTGCACAACCCGAACAGCTTTACCATTTAAAATAATTTCTGGGATTCTTTCCGGACCTTTACCTGCCTTGAATACGAGCATCTCAGTTTTGTTAACATTATATTTCAGCCCATGAGCATTAGCATAATGCTCACAAACCGAGAGCAACTTTCTGAGGCCTTTGATAGAAGGGCTAAGAATCACCATATCATCCGCATAACTCAAACTATTTACACATACTCCATTGATGTGGCATCCGATCTTGGTGTCTCTCAGCTCCTCTATCAGGTTATTTACATAAATGTTAAAAAGATCCGGAGAAGTAATCCCACCTTGACGAACACCGCAGTCTAATTTATATGAATTAGAAGTCGCTTCGCCCCATTTCACAATATTTGTTTGGTTTCCGTACCAGTACCTCAACAGACCCACAATTTCATTTGGGACCTGAGACCGGTTCAATTTCTCCCAGAGAATATCATAATTAACTAGATCGAAAGCCCGGCTCAGATCGAGAAAACACGCATATACAGATGTATCACGCCTAGTATAATACTGTATTGTGTGCTTCAGACCAACTATAGCTGAGTCTGTCGAGAGACCAGGTCGGAAACCAAACTGTGCGTCATCGATGACTACATTCCTAAGCAGTTCAGGTTGCACAAGACGTTCAAAAATTTTACCTATTACTGTGCCCAGGGAAATAGGACGATAGTTAGCAGGCGATCCCAAATCCCCAGTTTTATTTTTTACAATCGGGACAACTATTGTTTTCATTAAATTATGGGGAAGATACGAATATCTTATACACAAGTTATATAGACCACATAGTTTCTCGTGTAGCAAAAAACCCCCATATACAATATGCTCAATGCTTAGTTCATCGTATCCAGGACTTTTCCCTCTTTTCATTTGGTCTACAACTTTTGTTATTTCGTCAGTCGTAAATTTTATTTTAACCTTATCTAAGTTGGGTAATGCATTGACATAATTGTTACCTTTTAACATCGGATCCGCTTGTAGCGGTTGTATTTTAAACCGTTCCGCGAACATATTGGCTATCTGTACGTGGCACTGTAAGCCATCCACTGATACTGGTTTGCTTTGTTTAAGCAACATAAGAATAATTATGCCAGTAACTGGACGAAGACTTTGAAGGTTTTGATCTAAGAGAGTATGATATAACATAGGCGCTTCGTCACATAGGTCACTTGTATAATTATACACAGCGCGTAACTGGCTGTGAATATTAAATTAATTGGCTGATTAAGCATTGTCAACCCACGTCGGGCTTGGTTAAGCAATTAGCCGTACAGTGCAATTGTTTGCTTTGCTCTTTTACACCAGATAATTAAATAATGCGTAATATAGGTATACCAAGTAGTTGTTTACGGAGTTTCTCTAGGTCTACGTTTTTTAAAATTGTTCATACATATAAGTTTTACTGATATAAGCTCGTTACAACTGCGATCTCATATGGTGGTAAGTGATGGTGTAGTCTACGAGTAAGATGGAAGCGGGCTGACTTGGAAGGGATATGACAATTTCATTAAACCCATACCCCTGATCGGTTTTTAGGCGGGATCATATCGGAACACTAAATCGCTCGGCGGTACGGATTTACGGGTGGTAATTAGCCTCGACCGAAGCCTCCCACCAGACCAGACCAGCCACTATTTAGAAATTGTCTACCATCATTGCTATTCACATTTCGCAAAATAAAGCAATCATTTCATTTCATTTCATTTCCCAAATTGCCGGGAATCGAACCCGGGAACCCTGAAGACCACAGCGCTTACTACTGCGCTAGGGAAGACGTCATCAAATCAGAAATGAGATCAGCAGAAGAACCAGAGTAACCAAGATTTTGATCATAGATAGAGCAACAATTGCTTTGCTCCTAAGTTAGAGATGCGTGCTTGGGATTGAACCCCGAATCCCCGAATTGGCTGAAGCCATCACCATTCTATAAACCCTATTCCTAAAATCCTATTCGTATCACAGTCAAGTAGTGCATAAGGTGCATGTACACGGGTGACATGTTGATAGAGGTGATAAATTGTGCAGCTGCATTGAGTGTCACCCGCAGGAAATGCGCTCCGTCTTGTGCCAGTCTTGTTCTGTGATATATTATGTACTACGTCCCATTCTACCTCTTTGGAAGGGCATGAAACAGCGCTAATTATGAAGTTTTTTGGAAATTCCTCACTGATTAAACCTAAGTACAAAACTCCGAGAAACAGCTATATAATGTTCTCAAAAAAAGCATCACTACCCATATTATAAATGCGAAAGTGGGTTTGTTTGTGGGTTTGTTGGTTCGTCATTCAATCACGCTGCAACCGAGCAACTAATCGACGTGATTTTTTGCTTGGATAGAGTTAAAGATCTGGAAAGTGATATAGGCTCTTTTTATCCCGGAAAATCAAAGAGCTCCCGCGGGATCCAAAACCTGCACTTATCTACACAGACAACACACACACACACACACGGACATCTTGGGTACCTATTATCTAAGTAGTATTACCACGGTGGACGCACTGGATCGATGCGCGTAGTAAATCAATCGTCTGCAGTGGCGGTGGCAGGTTACGAGGATGTCGTGTCTGAATATCGTCGTCCGCTGACGCTGCACAATCCATCGGATTTGTTATTAGCATGAACGATGGCTGAGTTCATGTGTATCCTCATTTCTCGATAGCCCACGCTGTCAACAGATTTTGAAAACATACCGACTTGGCCGTTTTGTACGGATATAACTACAATTTTTCTTTTACTATGTGACACTACCTATTTATTAACCCCCGACCCAAAAAGAGGGGTGTTATAAGTTTTGACGTGTGTTTCTGGGTATCTGTGTATCTGTCTGTGGCATCGTAGCTCCTAAACTAATGAACCGATTTTAATTTAGTTTTTTTGTTTGAAAGGTGGCTTGATCGAGAGTGTTCTTAGCTATAATAGAAGAAAATCGGTTCGGCCGTTTGAAAGTTATCAGCTCTTTTCTAGTTACTGTAACCTTCACTTGTCGAGGGTGTTATAAATTTTTAATTTACACTTGTTATTATTAACATTTAGTTATCTATTCATTTTGAATCATGTTTCCTAAGAACATTCGAAATTCAATTCGAAAACATAGTTTCGTTTGTGATTGGTTTGTGATTGTTAAAATGGTTGACATTCACTGAGAGTCTCTATCACTTGTATGAGTTTATCTAACAGAGATAGCGCTATACTAACTTCTTTCCATGGATAGAATATAGTTAAATGACGATGCTGTATGGAGAAAGCTGATTAACTTAAAAAGGTTAGGTATGGCAATTTCATTAATACCATCGAAACTTCTCAATCTCTTTTTATTTCGGAATATTGACTGGCTTTCGTTTCCGGGATGCAACCTATCTCTTTACGAAATTCCGTCCAAATTGGTTCAACGGATTGGCTTTGACTTTGGAAAAGAAAGACAGACACACTTTTTCATTTATAATATTACTATGGATTATGTTTAGATTGATGAGTATTTTCACCATGAAATATAAACAAAGGAAAATATGTTGAATTAATAAAATAATTGCAGCGTACAAAGGCCCCGGACAGTGGATAGTAATTATATCAATTTCTGTGTATTTCCCGATATTCGACGCCGACAGGTTTGACCAAATATAGGCCGCGGATCGATGACAATTTTATACAAAACCCAGGTGTTTATTGCGCAAATACTACATTAAATCTAAACATAAAAAAAAACAAAATTCAAAATATTTTTATTCAATTAAACTTTTACAAGTGCTTTTGAATCGTCAAAATAATCTACCACTGGATCGGAATCACACTAATATTATAAAGGCGAAAGTTTGTATGTGTGTGTGTGTGTGTGTGTGTGTGTTTTTTTTTTTTATTCACTATAGGTAAGCGCTTGACCACAATCACACCTGATGGAAAGTGATGATGTGATCTAAGATGGGACGCGTTTACCTAGAAGGTGCCTATTGAAGGTGTGTGTGTGTGTATGTTTGTTACTCCTTCACGCAAAAACTACTGGACGGATTTGGCTGAAATTTGGAATGGAGATAGATAATATCCTGGATTAGCACACAGGCTACTTTTTATCCCGGAAAATCTAAGAGTTCCCACGGGACTTCGAAAAACCTAAATCCGCGCGGGCGAAGTCGCGGGCATCGGCTAGTGAAATATAAAAGGAAAAGCTGACTGACTGATCTAACACAGCTTAAACTACTTCCAGTACTTTGAGTTTGGCATGCAGATAGCTATTATGACGTAAGCATTCGCTAAGAAAGGATTTTTGAAAATTCAACCCCAAAGGAGATGAAATAGGGGGTTGTCACAAAGTCACGGGCATAAGCCGGGTCACTAAATATGGATCTGATAAAAAGGCTCATAATCATTTATCCGGCGATGGAGAGAGTCATGCTTCAAGTAGGTATCTCAAGTATTAACATACCAGAAGTGAAATGTGCTATATACGTTGTTCATGCCTAGGCTGTCAAATCTGCGATCACTTCAGGCATCGACGTGTATTAATCCATACAACAACCCACTTATTCAGTAACAAATTGGGGTTTCCCCGTTTCCGTATTGTTTCAAACTCGACTCCGAATGTCATCGGGTGTCATCGCTTATTATTGGGATCCGTATATCCATATCCACATATAGCTGTCGATTTGATTTATAGCCGGCATCCTTCAACCTCGTAATATATCCGAGTTGCCCATTCTACTGTGACCTCCTTAGCGTATGGTGCGGTGTACCATGGAGAGGTCAAAGGGAGGGTGTTTACGCTGCCTGGAAATTCGACCGGCCAATATGTTGTTGGCTGAAACATTGGCGTGATTGGTGGATTGCGTTGAGTTATGTCTTGTCTGCTTTTGTTCTATGGTTTCTTCAATATGAAGTTATTTGATACATTTTTATGTAGGTCTAAGTACGCAAGATCTTTGGTATTCTCAGTAGTGTGCCGGCAATGCAGATAATGATGATGAGATGGTGCTGTTCCTTGCCGGTTCTACGGACTTGCTTGGTTTGCATATGTCGCAGCGAAATGTCATATCCCGGGAGTTGCTCAGTATTCTATGATATCACTAGATTCGTGTGGTGAAATAGTGTGATTTAGTTGTCGTTTTAACATCTCCCGGGAGTTAGCCATATCCCTAAGAGATAAGTACAACTCCTGGATATACCATTTCGCTGCGACATGTATGTACATGGCAGAAAATCAGTAGTGGACAAAAGTGGATTAAAGCAGCTAAAAAAAGAAAATAAACGTAACGAATATTATGATACATTTCTTTTAAGAAAGTTTCGCTACAATTCAAGAGTACACTCAGATAAATGTAGCGAAATATTTCAAACCGACCAGCGAGGCATAAAACTCGTAAAACTCGCCAACTTAACGACTGAGAGGAGCATGTGTAAGAATTTTTACCAATTTGTTACTGTTGAAAAGCTTTGAGAACATAGGTTAAGAGACCATCAGTTTTTCGACTCCCATTTTTCAGCGTATTACAGTGGACCCTCGATAATCCGACAAACGTTTTGCAGAGCAGTGTCGAACTATCGAATTTCTCGGACTATAGAGTACCCCCTATAGTCCGGAATGCACCGCTATCACATGTAGTTAAATTCAAACTAAGCAATCAGAATCAAAACAATAGGTACCTACGGTGGTGTACCAATAAAGGTGGCGCGTACAAGTTGTACTTAACCTCAATCATAAAGTAGCTACGCTAGCGAAGATTGTCAAAAAATATTCAATAATAATAGAGATGTCGGATTACAGGGGGTGCCGGATTAGACAGGGGCCGGATTACCACCAGTTGCAAGTTAGGACGACGCCGTTGGGTGGGTTTTAGGAGTTCGGAGCTGGAATAAAGCTAAATCTGATCGCCTCCGATGGAGTTAGAGGACCCACCTAAGGCTATAGAGTTTTGATGATGCTGATGATGATGATACTTGTGGTCACCAGCTCTTGGAGTGCTGGAAAGGAGTTGAACCCCGCTGGGCGAGCTCATTGCGGCCCGCGAGACTCGCGAGTGTTCTGACAAATGCGAGTTTTTACTTATTGCGCACCGCATTACTTACGCCGTGGCAGTTTAGGCAATTTCAATGTACGAGTTTAACCGCGTACCTACATACATGACTTCCAAGATAACATGGTGTGCTTACCAGTTATACTGATTACATTTACTACTATTATGGACTAAGGCATAATAAGGAATAAATAAGGTATTTTATAAAAGCTGGAAATTTCTCTGCGTATTGTCCCCAACACATGGAGCAAAGATTAGCGACTATGAAGTTAGGATAATGGTGCGTTTGGCAGGGGGTTGCCACGACACTAAATGTCTGATAATGCATGACGTGATTTCTAATACTACACCGAAGAAAATATACGAACGCAGCGAGCGCATTTCTTTTCAGCAATATTAAAAAGGAAAAGATGCAGTCTAAATTTAATTTAGAGGAAGACATCAGGATCCAGGCCTGTCTGGCTTATTAATGTTGTTAGTTAAAGTTCATATCACTAAAAGAGATTTATAATTTCAACAAACTAGAATAAGATAGCAAAGCTTTACATTTAACAGGTATTTCCATGGTGACAACACAAAACCGATAGACTAAATAGCTTGATCACGGCGGCAAAGTTTGAGCGCCTTGGACTGGCCGCGCTTTGCATAAACTGCACGAGGAATATTGATGACCACGCCGGCACTATTCTGTGAAACTATAGCACGACGACATTAGAACAGGACGAACAGTAAATCAATATATTTATAATTTCAGCGAAGTCGAGTCAGGTATACGTTGTATATGTATTTCCATGGTGACAACACAAAAGGGATAGACTAAATAGCTTGATCACGGCGGCAAAGATTAAGCGCCTTGGACTGGCCGCGCTTTGCATAAACTGCACGAGGAATATTGATGACCACGCCGGCACTATTCTGTGAAACTATAGCACAACGACATTAAAAACGAACTGCAAAATATAAAATGTGCTTACAAGGATTTTCAGGAAGGAAGGAAGCTCAGTGACCAGTTTTTTGACCAGTCTTGTGGTAGGTATTTTCCAACAACGCGGGAAGGAAGAGATTGACTGATGAAATAAAATCGCGGTGGCTTAGACACCCTGCCATAGCATTTAGTTCTTGCCACCGATTTGTTACCAAATCAATAATAATAATTGTTTGTCTGTCTGTCTGCTAGCTTTTCATTGCCCATCCTTTTAACAGATTTTCATGGCCTATCCGTTTATACAGTATTGATAGCTTGCATCCTGGGGATGCTTATAGACTGTTTTTAGTCCCAGAAAATCAAAGAATTATTAAAAAGCCTAAATCCACGAGGATGAAGGCGCGGGCATCATCTAGTGAATCGATAAATCACCCACTGCGCAGGTTGAATACGCCAACTGTTATTCACGGATTTATTTTCGTATCGTTTTAACATCGCTCATCAGAATAAGCCCTAGTTTCGGTTGCGCATATTTCGTGGGTCTCTATTGAATTTTAACTATATCGGCATTTAGGACGCGTGGCGCAGCGCCAATAACTTACAGAGTACAGCATCAGATTAGAGCGCTGTTTTACATTTTACAGTTTATCTACGTTACGTTGATACAGTATTGCAATATTGTAAAAGTTATTAATGTACTTCATGTTACATCTCGTTATTGGCGTAGCCTCTTTTACGAAGAGAAAAGGGTTTCATTTTTAAGCACTTGTACGGTCGGCCTTAGACTTAGAGTTCTAGTAGCAATTTCGCGAAACTATTGCATCAAAAACCTGTCTCACTTATGACCCTTTTCTATAAACACGCCACACAAATCTAACGCATGTGCATAACCGTGCCAGGCGAAAAGGTGCTAAACGACTTACGGCCGTGGACTGTACCTCTAATCCAAGTTAGTAATTTCTTTTGACAGTTTCTCAATTTCAATTCATTTATTTTCGATTAGGCTTGTGTAAGCCCTTACGAACGTTAACACATATTACAAGAAAAATGCAATTTTTCAAACATTGTAAAATAAGTAATGAAATAAAATAAAAATAGAATAATAATATTCAACTAGGTACAATAATGTCATAAAATTACAATAAGTGAATCTTAATAAATAATTAAATATAAATACTGATAATCATGAAAACTTAAATCCGAAGTTGTAATTACAAATGAGGAAAAGTTTTTATAGAATATGTACCTACCTAGTATTTATTATTGAACCACTCCATTCTATTTTTAGGTGTCACCCATAATTTTCCCCAAAGTGTATTCGGAAAAAACCTTTACCCAATCTCGTTTATACACATATTGTTTAATAGACCGAGCGGCCAGGCCTTTGTTCATCAAAAATTCATTAGTCGGAGATCCTATTACACGACAGAAAAAACTGAGAAAAGTTTTTGAGCCGTGACCCTTAGCTGTGTTGGAATAAAGTTTCAAATTGAACATTAGATTTAAGTTCCGGGCACACACAATTGTACTTTCAACCCACCGTTTCGGAAAAACAGTGAGAAGTGAATAGTAGCATGAACAAAGCGGTCAAAGGAGATTGGAAAATGTATTTATCGCTCCAAAATCTAGCTTTGATTACGGAAAAATAACAAAAACACGTGTCTTTTGTTATGTTTGTTAACGAAAACCGAAACTGTGCATTGGAATTGTGGATATTTTCCCAATCTCATTCTATTTCCACTTTATCCGGTGTTAGTTAGTGGTAGTTTTGATTTGGCCACATGCATGAGTTGAAAACTAGTTTAAAACGATTGGTCGTTCTTTTTTCTTTCTATACGAGACTGCACCAATTCAATTATTACTTTGCAAATATCTACTACTAGCTGATGTTCGCAACTTCGTCCACGTGGGTTTAGGTTTTTGAAAATCCCGTGGGGACCCTTGATTTTCCGGGATAAAAAGTAGCCTATGTGACACCACTGATTCCAAGTTTTAACTATATCCGTGCAAAAAATCACGTCGATCCGTTGCTCCGTTGCGACGTGATTGAAGGACAAACGAACGAACAGAGACACTTTCGCATTTATAATATGGGTAGTAATGTGTAGTGATTGATATAGCGGTATAGTTTAGTGGGGGTGGTAACTTTTCGGAGTTATGTGCGTTTTAAGGAATTAATTAATATAGCTATATTGACAGATTTTTTATCACTAACACTGAATTCCAAATACGCACATATCAACGCCAAAATGGGGAATAATATCAAGTTCAAAAATTTGATCGGCAATCGTAAGGCCAGTAGACTTGTTCACCTACAAATTTTCATTTATTCAATGTAGAGGTATTTAATATCGGCAAACTATTTAAGAGCAGCAACTTTGTACATGACTGGCAAAGATGCAAATGGGACGAAAACAAATATATTTAGTGCGGAAAAGGAAAATTTGGCAAAGGTCGGAGCAGACGGGAGACGTCAAAGCGCCAGTTGATTTAGCGAGTATTTCGCATTCAGCTAATTTGACTTTGCTCCCCTCGCGCAGGATGTGTGAATTGCGTACTTTTTATTGCTCTGTGGATGCGGCAAATTACTTTGCCCTATACCTACAGACCTGACATTGAGCAGACAAAAATATGATTTCTGCGCAGGTATATCAACGTAGTTTATAAAAGTGTTAGTACCTACTTACTATATTGCGTGTACTAGAAAATTCATACTAATATTATGAATGCCGAATCGTCTCTGTCTGTCTCTCTGTCTGTTTACTAGCTTTTTACGTTTCATCCATTCAACCAATTTTGTACATAGATAGCTTGCATCCCGTGGAAAGAAATGGACTACTTAGGTACTTTTTATCCCGAAAATTAAAAAGTACTAAGGCGATTTTTAAAAAACCGAATGCGGATGAAGTCAGAGATATTATCTAGTTTAAGGGATCTCACGCACTACTCAACCACGGCCAGTAAACGCAGCGGCAAGGTAAAGCAGGCTGGTCGTTGCAGCTAAGTACCTATGCGGTGCGTATTAGGTTATGATTCTTTACCTGAACTCTGCGGCTACTGGCCCTAGCCATGGCTGCGTAGTGCGTGAGGTCCCCAGGATAAATCTTACCACATAGAGCCACATCCAACTTTATTTCGTTTTGCTATACGTCAGCGGCGGCGCACGGTCGCCTCCCCGTCTGATTGCCGTCTCGAATATTTATTAAATAAATATTGAACTGTTTCATTCGCGAGTTTTGCGGCGCGAACTGTCACAGCCAAGACAAGATGTTTACTTTCACGTAAAAACAATCGAGCTTCTAACGGGATGGCTTGCTTAAGCGTAATTACTGTTTACTGGAGTATGAGGGGTGGCTCTCTTCTAAAATCAATGGTAGTATGTATGTATTTGACGTTCAAATGTTTACATGACCGTCATCCATGTTTCCAGTATTTAATTATCCTTTTCGAGCTCCTTTTTGGAGGGTCCAGGGTTAATGCCGGGCACTCATCTCACACTTTTCGGAGTTAAATGTCACTAGCTTTAACAACATCTATCAGTTGCAATGGTTGCAATGATGATAAAACAAAAAAAACTATTATTTGTTAAGTTTTACTGTTTTCTGGGGAGAAAAAGTTTTAGAAGTTATTACCTCAGCTTATTTAGACCTTTTGACGTTGTTTCGATGATCAAACAGTTTGCGTTCAAAGAATTTCAATATTAGCAAAGTATTGACAGTCGACAAAGCGGCCTTGTCGAACTCATTTTGAGATAATTGGCTTAAGTTCTAGTTTTCTTAGACTTACATCAATAACATCTTTGTTTGGAATACTGAATAATTGTTTTAGTTCTAATCACTAAAAATTGAAGCATGACTTTCGCGCTTTGAATTTTATTGGAGGTCGGACGATTTTTTTAACCGTCAATCTTAAGAGGGGTCTCTCCGTCACTCGCTCCATACAAACGTAGTTCCAATTTCATTTGAATATGAAGCAACCGAAGTCCATGAAATTTTGCAGACATATTCTAGAAACTAATATCTATGCCTATGGTTTTCCAGATTTCTGTTAAAATATTCGGTTTCAAAGTTACGCGGTCTTAAAAATTCACATACCTGAGTCCCTGTAATTTTAAAACTACATATTTTTAGAAAAATCTAAAACACCACAGACACAGATATTAGTTTCTACAATATGTCTGCAAAATTTCATGGACTTTGGTTGCTTAATATTCAAATGAAATTGGAACTAGTTACGATTGTATGGAGTAAGTGACGGAGAGAGCCCTGTTAATAATATTATGCGTAGAACACAAAAAGTACAGACTTATATAGACTTTGAAACATTAATTTTATTTAAAAATCTTTTTAATGTGTTGATAGTTCTTAATGATATAGGAATCTGTTACGTTTATTCCTCAGACACTTCTCAGATAGGTTATCTATTGATTGGAAAATCAGTTCTAAGCAACTAAACAATTTATTTCCTTATTTCCATGCCAGTCTAATAATTTATAAGGTTTCTTTTATTCCAGGAAACTCTTTTCATGGGATTTTAAAATACTAAAATCCATGTCAACGACTACGCGACCAAAAGCTAGAAAATACCAACTTATCCAAGTTTTAGACGCTTTTAACATACAAAATAACATTTCAGTATAAAACATCAATAAAATGGGAAAAACGGCAGTTACAATGTTGCTCTTTAGACTCATTTCCTTTCCAATCTCTTTCGTTACATTGCGACGCTTTCGCTCGCCTTCGACGAAATGAAACAGTTTTGCTAAACGCTCTGAGAATCAGCGGGAAAAGACGAATTTTCACTTAAACGAACATCAAACATGTACCTAGATAGCAGGTATACCTACTTAATTTAAAAAGTTAAAAAAAAACCCGACTGCCTGCGGTTTGCACTGTTTTGCTTGTATCCAAAGATACTCGCCCCATCAAGACGAATCTGCTGTGTAATCAAAGTCAAAGTCAAAGTTAAATCATTTAAAATAGATAACATCGTGCTACTTTTGATGGTCACATGTTAGATTTGTAAGATAATAATATAATGGTGATAATTAATTAATAAAGTAAACTTAAAACACTTAAAACTAAAGCTATGAAGGTTCCAAACGCGCCCATGGTCTGAACTCTGAAGAGCGCGAGCGCCCTAATGACGAATCTTTTATCAAAATTGGTTAAGCCGTTGAGTATTTAGATAGGTACGAACGGACAAATTAGTCGTAAAACTGTGGGCATTGCAACGGGCATAATATATACCTAGTCGTAGCCATAGTCATTTAATATTCATCATAATATACCTACATTATACGTCAATTACACTTCAAATTCATTTTTTTTAATAGTCCATACTACAATAATTTTTCTTTTCACATTTTTTTTTAATTTTCGAACATATAAAGCCCATATTTCCGGAATAACTTAGTATTAAGTTTATGCCAAATTAGGCAATATCGACAGGGGATCGAAGCCCAAGCGAGCATCATCTCTCACACTCTGTCCCACTGTACTCGGATACAGCTGTCTCTCTCTTTAATTAACCCTCGCCTGTCAGTTTGTATTGAAAGACACTTGATGCCGCAAACTGACTGACAATTTGGTGGCAACTTTTGAGTGGTTTTGTGAAGACAAATTGACTTTTATTAACTTCATTGTGCGTATTATGAACGGTAAATTGGAGGAGGGTTTTAACCAATAACTTATTCAAAAGTGGTACTTAATAGCGTAATGGTTAAGACTCGGCTTCCTATTCGAGGCGTTCAGGGTTCGATCCCGGACACGCACCTCTCACTTTTCGGGATTATGTGCGTTTTAGCAATAAAATATCACTCGATTAACGATTTAACGGTGAAAAACATCGTAAGGAAACCTGCATTCTAATGTTTTCAAAGGTGTGTGAACTCTGCCAATAAGCACTCGGCTAGAGTTGTAGACTATGACCAAACCCGTTTTGTATAAAATGTAGCCTACATCATTCGGATCATAATAACTAATTGATTGACACCTCATTCATCAAAATCGGCCAAGTAATTTAGGCGCTACGGCGGAACACACAGAATCTGATACAACCATACATGATAAAAACATATTACATACATACATACATAGAGTGCTAATTTTCAAATAAAAAATAATACCGACTTCACACAAACACTAAAAAGTAAAAAATAATTTTTGTTCCTACACGTTTAATGTATGTATGAAGTCAAGCAAGCTGCACACCTACCTCCTCCTTTTTGAAGTCGGTTAAAAATCATAACCCTTCCTTTTGGCTTTGTCGTAGTCGGGTAATAAAATGAAACACTATACCAGACGGCAATATAGACTTCTCGCCATTCTGCACAGAGCACTAAAACAGAGGCCATGAATAACTGAGAGCAGGTATTTCAGAATTATGACGTCATTACTCTATGGACTTGACTGAAAGGCGGAACGGTGCGCATAGAGTAATTAATTATTACAGACTCGCTGAAATTAACGATAGCTATCAAATATAAATAAATTGCAGTACTTTTACTAGTAGGTAGTGCTTTTGTTTTAAGCGGTTTTTATTAGAAACCACCTGCAGTCTGTTTTTCCTCATATTCTCCTATTCTTAAGGTTGCCTGGTAGAGATCGCTAAATTATTTATTAGCGATAAGGCCGCCTTTTGTATCCTCCTTCTGTCTGTGTTTTAGTTCTTATATATTTTGTATAGTCTAGTGATTAAAAATACGGTTTCCTAGTCGGGGGTCCAGGGTTTGATTCCGGGCACGCACCTCTAACTTTTCGGAGTTACGTGCGTTTTAAGCAATTAATTAATATCCTTTGCTTTAACGGTGAAGGAAAAATAAATATCCATGAAAACATCGAGGACACCTGCACGCTTGACAGTTCTCCATAATGTTCTCAAAGATGTGCAAAGTCTGCCAATCCGCACTTTGCCAGCGACTAAGCTATGGCCAAAACCCGTGTTCTAGTGCTAATGTCGTATTGTTTGTTCTCTTTCCTATGCCATCTTCAGAGAACGTAACTGTTCCTCCAAAAGAGACTGCATCCAATAACTCCTACCTTTGTATAAACGCGGTGTTATATAGTTAGGTATCCATCCAGGTTTTAGATTACTATTTTGTTAAAATAACATTATTGATAGGTAAAGGGTACAATATACTCGACGAAGTTTAAGACAAAGGAGTGTATCCAAGTATTTCATAATATATTAAACAAGTAACTACGGCAAATATCGATGGTGCCTCCTGACTGAAGAGGGCCGTAAGACAGAGGCAATGAATAACTAAGCGGAGGTATTTCAGGATTATGACGTCATTACTCTGTCAGCTAGAATGACGGCTGGTAAACTCTCCATATAATATTATAGGTTATCTTTATATTGAACTAGGTGATGCCCACGAGTTTGTCCGCGTGGATTTCTTTTTAAAATCCCGTGGGAACTCTTTGATTTTCCGGGTTAAAAAGTAGCCTATGTCACTGTCCAGGACTTTAACTATACCCATGCAAAAAATCACGTAGATCCGTTGCGACGTGATTGAAGGACAAACCAATAAACCAAAAACTTTCGCATTTAAAATATGGGTAGTGATATATCATCATCATCGTCATCATGGTCAACCCATCGCCGCTGGCTCACTACAGAGCGCGCGAAAGTCAGAATGAAAAGCTTTTTGGCCATATTCTACCACCCTGGCCGACGTACGGCAGACTTTACGTACCTTTCAGAACATTATGGAGAACTCCCACTCTCAGACATGCAGGGTTTCCTCACGATATTTTCCTTCATCGTTAAAGCATGTGAAATTTTAATAGCTTAAAATCGACATAACTCCGAAAAGGTAGCGGTGCGTGCCCGGGATCGAATGTTGAAGTCTCATAATTATATAGCTTCATATATATTACAGTCAGTCAGTCAGTTTTTCCTTGTTATACAAGGAAAAACTGACTGACTGATCTGTCAACGCACAGCTCAAACTACTGGATGGATCGGGTTGAAATTTGGCATGCAGCTATTATGACGTCGACATCTACTAAGAGATGATTTTTGAAAATTCGACCCCTAAGGGGGTAAAATAGGCGTTTGAAATTTGTGTTCCACGCAGACGAAGTCGTGGGCGTAAGCTAATAAATAAATAAGGGGTAAACAAAGAAGAAATAGAAAACTCAGAGGTACGTGCTCAAGATTCGAAATTCATTGGTAAATTAGGAGCCACGAGTTCTAACCACTTGGCTAACACAACAAAGACTTTGCACAAATATAATTATAACACAGCACCTAAGTGGAGCGCGGCGGGAGTGCCCCAAACTGAAATAATTCATTCATAGCCCCATTGTTCAGATAATTGGTTCTATTTGCTCGGGAATTATGAATATTCTAGGGTGGAAACTAGGTGCAGATAAAACGGCACTTGCGAATTATACTGCACTAAAGGTCCCTATTGATATACCCAGGGTACCTATTTTAGAAAATAAAAATAGAACAATCACTAAACGAGCAGCCAAAATTAGTTTTCCTTAGTTTGTTCAAAAGTTAAACAAATCGCAGAAACTTTCTCGAAACGCGTAAGGACAGGTAACAAGGTCGTTTGGACCGCGTATAGTGCGTATAAAAACTAACTAAAAAGGAAAATTTTAACATTTGAAAATGGCGCCATACAGCTGTCGTTTAAAAAAAAAATTGGTTGTCTGTAAAGTCGGTTTACTGACGATAGTTGAACGTGACAACAAAGGCCGATTGTGCTTCTTTGTCGCTCGTTCCGCGCTCTCGCTTGCACTTCAAGCCTTACATGGAACGCCTCAGAGCGAGGTAACGCCGCATGAGTCATGTTTTTTCGTGCGTGCAGCCGGCTCTATCGAATTATAAGACGTTGTCACGTCAAAATTGCCAGTGTCACTCTGGATAATGTAAGGAGACAAATAATAACCATACATCCAAATCAGTTCAGGCATTTAGAAATTATGGTGGAATAAATAAACTCACATACATATAAAAGACATGAATCGTGAAAATATAATAGACCACTCCTTTTTCGAGTAGTTGTGTAATAAAGCAGGGCTTGGCAGGAGTTAGTAAGTTTTATTTATCATTCACAGTTAACAGATCGCTCACATCCGAGGATGTTAATATTCTGTGAGCAATAGATCTGAAGATTTCATTTATATCTCGAACTCATCTAAAAAAGGACAGATTATGGTCAACACAATCAGAACCTTGTTATGAAACAATCAAATTAACATCCTCCATTTTGGATCCCGATTAAAATCAATAACAGAGATAATCGACACAAATATCCAACTTGCCGAAATAATTGTGTGTACACTGTTCAAGTAACGCACATAAAACAATATGTGAATTGCAGACAATAATGCAAATTTGTGAATATTTGCTCGAAAATCAATATGCCACCACCCGCCAATGGAAAGAAGCTACACTCAGGGTACTCTACTTACAAATTACTGGACCACTGGGTCCAATATCGAGTCCCAGGCTGCAATCAAATCAAGAATGAAGAGATCCGAAAAATCAGAGTAACCGACATCTACTACGGTGAGATCATCATAATGAAACTGGTGGCGAAGCTGAAGTGGTAATGGGTTGATGTTGTTCCAAAGGTGCTAGAATGACGACCTCGGACTGGAAACAGAAGCTAGCCATTAACAGGGCTCTCTCCGTCACTCGTTTCATACAATCGTAGTTCCAATTTCATTTGAATATTAAGCAATCAAAGTCCATGAAATTTTGCAGACATATTCTAGGAACTAATATCTGTGTCTGTGGTGTTTTAGATTTTTCTAAAAATATGTAGTTTTAAAATTACAGGGGCTCAACGATTTGTATGAAAATTTCTAAAACCGCGTAACTTTGAAACCGAATATTTTAACAGAAATCTGGAAAACCACAGACATAGATATTAGTTTCTAGAATATGTCTGCAAAATTTCATGGACTTTGGTTGCTTAATATTCAAATGAAATTGGAACTACGATTGTATGAAACGAGTGACGGACGGAGCCCTCTTAAGTGGACCGACGATATCAAACGAGTCGCAGGGAGCCGCTGAATTCAGGCGCCGCAACTCCGTGGCGTGTGGAAGCCCTTACCTGGAGACCTAAGTCCAGCTGTTGACATCTGTCGGTTGATAATGATGACGAGGTCGAAAGCTACAGAGCGCACTTTGACTTTGTTAAGACTTAAGGTCGAGCTAAAACGCAACAGATTTATGTAGATACCTATACCTATCCCTCTCTTTTTACCCGACTGTGGCCAAGCCAAAAGGAAGGATTATGATTTTTACTAACCCCCGACCCAAAAAGAGGGGTGTTATAAGTTTGACGTGTGTATATGTGTATATGTGTATTTGTGTATCTGTGTATCTGTCTGTGGCATCGTAGCGCCTAAACGAATGAACCAATTTCAATTTACTTTTTTTTGTTTGAAAGGTGGCTTGATCGAGAGTGTTCTTAGCTATAATCCAAAAAAATTCGTTCAGCCGTTTAAGAGTTATCAGCTCTTTTCTAGTTTTCTTGTAGAAAAGAAGGTTAGATAACCGTTAGGTTCATAATATTATGTCAATTGACAAATGTCAAGCTGTCAAGATGGACGTTGCCTAGATACATAATTATTTATTTGAAAATGATGTTTTGGAAAACTCAGATACCTACTCAGATACTTTGGATCGTAAGCGCGGAATAGTCCAAGAAAATCGGTTCAGCCGTTTGTAAGTTATCAGCTCTTTTCTAGTTACTGTAACCTTCACTTGTCGGGGGTGTTATAAATTTTTAATTTACACTTGTATTAACTCTAAAGCCAAAACCATCACACAACCATGTGTGGTCTTGGTTAGATTGTGTGGTATTCTTACATCATTACCATCAACTCTTAGGTTTGTTGCTCGATGGTATTTGGCTGATAAATATACGGGAATAAGCTGCTTACGGGGAATTTCAACTGAACATCATTGTAATAGTGATTTCGTGTCGGAAATTTCATGTTCGTCTTTTGGAAATTATTGAATCAACAGTAAATAATTGAAGCTTTTCCAATTTGCAATGGAATATTATTTATTTATTGTTACAATGGCGAATATGCATGAGTTTATGTTTTCGTAATTCGTAATATCCTTTAATAAAATATGGTTTAAAAAGAGAATATTTTTCTTTAAATTTATATACTTGACTGCAATCAGACTTGCTGGCAAGTGATGATGAAGATAAGATGGAGCGCGCTTACTTTGAAGATGCACTTTTCACTTGAAAGTCTACCTATATTAAAAATTAAGGAGAAAACTGAAGGGAAGTGCATTGAAAACTCATTAAATCAAAACATAATATCTATGACACAAGTCCAAACTCGTCTATGCTGCCAATTATGTCGTCAAAGAGTCGCCGAACCAGTGGTAGCTGTATTTGACTATTTAAAAGTTCACTGTAAAAGTTTACTTGAATAAAAATATTTATATTCTATTCTATTCTATTTTAATATCTACCATGCACCTCTATCATTACAGACGTCCAGTGGTACTTTAGTTATCCAAACTACAGGTGTTTGTAGTTAAAATATCAGTTAACTACCTATTTTGGCGTAATCCCAACATATGAAAAAGTTAACCTAATGTAAAGATTTTAAATTTTTTACAAGATTCACAGTCTAATTACTAAAGCTTTCAAAGGATTAGGTACTTACTAAAACAATAGTTAGGTACTCATCTCATACTTTTAGAAATTGTAGCCTCTTGGGCACTGTAGAAGATTTTCCTCTGACAATGTTATTGATAAAGGCCAGTATAAAATCCTAAGAAAGGCTTATTAAATAGGTAAATGGTATTATGCCATAAACCAATGTAAAAGAACGAAAGCGGAAGAACTATCTTTCCTGTTTCCTTATAACAGCCTTATACAAAAAAATTGCGGAAGTCCAGATGAAATATCCGATTTCCCTTGTTATCAGAGACATGAACGTTCATCTGCAGTGGACATTAATAAATCACTAACCAAACACACTGTAACATCTCGTGGTATAACAGTGCACGATTAGGCCCATTTAGCTAAGAGCCTTAACTGTTTGCCGAGAGAAAATGAACCTTATTGCACGCACTTAACGTTTGTTATATAGGCACAAAAGTTGCACTCATCTTGTAATAAATTTTGCAATATAAAACATTTGGTAAGCCTGTACTATTGTCATAGAGTAAGAAAACCATACAGATACAAGTAGGTACTTATATGACCTTCTCTATTTCCTTAACAAGTGATATTTGACAAGAGTAAATTAAAAATGTATAACACCCCCCACAAGTGAAGGTTAGATTGACTAGAAAAGAGCTGATAACTTTCAAACGGCTGAACCGATTTTCTTGGATTATAGCTAAGAACACTCTCAATCAAGCCACCTTTCAAACAAAAAAACTAAATTAAAATCGGTTCATTAGTTTAGGAGCTACGATGCCACAGACAGATACACAGATACACACGTCAAACTTATAACACCCCTCTTTTTGGGTCGGGGGTTAAAAAACTGGTACCTACTATAATTGCTTAGCCAAAAATAGTACCTACTAGATAAAGTAGAGCTCAAAAAATAAACTAGTCATTTTATACCTTGATACTTTTTATTTTAAAACTTGTACCGAAAGCTTTTTAAAAGTTTCTACAAGTTGAACTGCAGTAGAAACAGGATTTAAGAAATTTCGGTTTCTACATTTCGAATAGGATTTCACGAATGAATAGTGGTTCTTTAGCAACTAAGTATGTAGAAGTAATGGTTCAAATCATGAGGTCATACGTTCT
This sequence comes from Maniola jurtina, assembly GCF_905333055.1. NCBI lineage: Eukaryota > Metazoa > Arthropoda > Insecta > Lepidoptera > Nymphalidae > Maniola > Maniola jurtina. Next base: position 1,235,215 of record NC_060033.1, on the reverse strand, counting down.
ACTCCCGGGTCTGGTCAAAAAAGTGAATGGAGTATTCTGTCTAGAAATTAAAAGAAGTTTATTCATAGTCAGGCTCTCATTTGAAAAAAAATTTGCCGTTCAAACTCAAGGAAATATTGGGGAACTATGTTCTACGTTGTATATGTATGGAACTAGGTTTAATGTCTATGGTTTGCCAGATTTCCATTAAAATATTTAGTTTCATAGTTACAGGAACTCAAGGATTTACATACAATTTTTTTGACTCGTATAACTTAAAACTATAATATTTTTTTACTGAAATTTTCTAAGTCATTGAGTTAATAAAAATCAATCTACGTTTGTATAAAGAGGGTTGCATAGAACGCATTAGGGAAACTTTTAAGACTATGTTTGCATCTGTTTTTATTTTCGTCTATGATAAAGCGCCTATGTGTCGTCAATTCTAGGGACTACCGTCACAGTCTATTGGCGACGATTCATTCAAGGATAATTTGTACGTTTGTTTGAAGATGCTATTGTAAGCTTGGCCCATATTAATTATCTATAAACGTGTAGAAGTTACTGATTAGATAGTTGGCGCCACTCAAATCATAACAAATCATAACATCATATTAGAAAGCGTCATTGATTGGCTGAAGTTGTTCAACATCTGATCGATAAACGTACTGTATATAAAATTCTTATAGTTTCTAGTTGATGAATTGTAGCATAATAAAGGATAATATTTGTAATCAATATATAAGATGAAAACATATTTATTACTTAGATGATTTGTTAAACGAGCTTGATGATTTGTATATTAGTCACTAAGTTTATTCATTGTACAATTTGGATTGGCCGATAACGATAAGATAAAAAGGGGAGTGGCTAATAAACGTGGAGAGGTTACCTGTAAGAGTGGTTTTAAAACGACGACATTCGAAAATATACTAACGTAAGAGGAACAACATTTATTTGACACAAATGTAAAAGTTAATAAATTTAAATATGAAATAAAAGTGTAATAATTTATCATAAAGATTGTGTTTGTGATTTCGTCAGACCTTACCCAAAAGGTCAGAAGAGGGACATCAAGAAAATATAATATTTTCTTGTCACGCTCACGACTCAGAGAAACAAGTGGAAATATACAGAGGAACGAGAAAGAAGTGGAGGTCTAGTAGACCACAGACATTTTGGAGCACAAGGCCAATATTTGGGCCTCAATATATCAAAGTACCTAGTCATGGCATCAAAGGATTTCTGGATAAACGGGTAGGATCTTTCCATGATTTTATTTTTATTGATACCTATTAATGGTAATTTTTTTTTATTTTTTTTTTTTTTTATTTGTGTGGGTTTTCGTTTTGTTTGTTCTACATTTAGTTATCATTTTGTTAAAAAGCTTTGCTCCGAGTTGGAATGGAAATTATATAACGTTATGATACCTAGAATTACCCACATTTTTATAATTCATCTTGTATATTGGTTATACAAATGCGATCGACCTTCAAATTGTGGTTTAAATAACGTTGAGGTATTTAGAAGGCTTATTTTACAATGAAAAATGAAAAATGTTTATTTACAAAATACAGTCTTGTACAATTTTCCTGTGTCTGGTGGTACCCGCACTAGGTTATCCTGTATCGTGGGTACAATGGAATAGATAGTGAACATAGTGTTAAACAATATAAAAAGTGTGGTTTACTTAATGATGGGCGTTATTGTTACTTTTAAATAGTTTTCAGGATGTATCTACTATGTCCTGCCGGGGTTTTATTTCTCATTAAATGATTTCACAGGTGAATATCTCACGGAACGTGGTATTTCAATCTTCACACTTGTAATCGTGTGCCGAATTAGTTTGGTTAAGAGTTACGATAGGGATTTATTTTCACATAGTGGTTTTGTTTTACGGAAGGTGAATTTCTGGATTTAGGTTCAATCGTTTGCTGCATTCATTGTATAGATAGATGTTTTCCTTTTTCTAGCACACAGTGACGCGATATTATCACACAGCACTCATTGGGCATCTTGAATGTTGTTTTGTGAAATTATTATTTTTTGTAAACCGCTTTGGGATAAGGTAGAAAAAGTTACATGAAATAGCTTTTCGTTTTACGCCTGCCAGTGAAATAATCCGTCTCTACTTGTAATGGTTACTAAATGATTGGGGATATAAAATGTTAATTGATAAAAATGAAGGTGATCCGTTGTAATAAAGTAATAGTGACCAGGGTTAATAAATTGAGCATTTTGAGAAATATAAATCCTAAAATGGGTGTAAAAGTAGGTTTATCTTATCTGGTTATTCTTTAACTAAATTTAAAATTATGGTAGGTAGGTAGTCAGATAGTTTTAAATACGGGGTGCATAAATAAGTGTTTTTTTTTACAAAAGTGAGGAGAAATGTTTTCATTTATCTATTTTTACCACTTGAAACGCGTAATGTTTGAGTTTCAAACATAACTTTGTTGACAACAGCTCACCATGAACAACCCATGGCCGGCCCACTACAGAGCAACAAGTGTCTCCTCACAGAATGAGAAGGGTTTAGGCCGTAGTCTACCACGCTAGATAACAGCTAATTTACTTTTAATACTGGCACAATAATTTGAGTACTACGAGTAGTAGGTAGGTATAGTATATGAGCAGCGGGGTTTTTTTTTTACCTGTATTCACGCAATTAACTGTGTACTGCCGCATTTAAATGCAATATGATTTTGTTTTTATTGGATTAACATCGCTTGGCGGGTTAAATTCCTGGCAAATGTTCTATTAAAATTAGAGTAAGTTTTTTTTTTAATGGTAATATACCTACAGTACTGCCCTTAGGGCAGGGCGCGATAATAAGTACCTACTACCAAAATACTATTTTCTTTGTTGTACGAAAGAAATTTTAGGCAAATATCTTTGCACTACGCTCGCGTTTGTGGCATGACATTATCCCAGAAATATATTTTAAAAAAAAATTCACGCTCGCTTGACTCGCTTCGCGATAGTTCAGTTTCGATATGCATTTAGTTAACGAAACTCTCAGGAAACCACGTTTGTTGTGCTCTCGAAATTGATCAGTCTGTTTGATAAAATCGAAATGCGGTGCCTTATAAATTTCGCTTAGGAGCGCCGGTAGTAGGTATCTCATGATAATAATATGAATATTGATCATAATTTTTTTTTTAGGCTGATTAAGCATTGAAGGTTTTTCGGCTGGTCTGGCATTTCGCCTGATTTTATGTTTTTGCTTATTTAGCGCGTTCAGGAAAGCTTTGACAACGTTTTATAACATGAGTATATATATTTTTTTGTTTTAGTTACCCAAACAGAAAAAAAAGAGCATTAAAGATGTGGGACCGAGGGATAAATCTAGTGTGATTTTTGGTTGGATTATGAAGTTGTAGTTAGGGTATTTAAAATAGAAAGATTTCAATTGTAGGAAATGATGTAAAACATGTTGAGGATAAGTTGTGTAATAAAGTCGATAATTCACTTGTTAGATGTCACGCGATCTATTGCGAGGAGGAATCTTTTTCTTGTCTTTTTTTTTATAAATACGGTGTTCTGACGGGTTTTTATTTACGTCTCGGATTATTGAATACTTTCGGTGTTTGATTGGACGGTTAGAGGTTGCAAAAGCAATCGCCCTCTAATTAAATTGTTTATTTAGGCATTAGTTCAATTTGGATTAAATCTCGCGAAAAGCCACGGTGGCTGTCTCTCGCGCGTCTTGGATAGACATTCCTAATGCCTGTTTTTCTGAGGGAGGGATGCATTATCAAGTGAGATGAGCTGCAATGTTTGCGGCTGATTATTTTGGAGGCACAGTGGTTTAAACTGGTTGGTTTGAAAATTTGCAATCGTGGCAAGTGGAGTAAAGTTTGACTAAACTATTTAATGAACTAAGTATATAATGGATTTGGTGAATGGTTATATTATATAACATTTTGATAAATGGATGAATTTGAAGAGTGTATGTATGTGGTTGATGCACATTTGTTTCATATTTTTACTTAAGTTATAAAGTATTACATTTGGTGAGTAGTTATTTATATTTGGTAGGGTAGGTTTGATAAACAGGTAGTTATCTTGATTAATAAATGAGTTATCATTTTATAAATGCGTACTTTAATGTTTGATGAACTGGTATACTTGATAAATGTGCATATTTTCATACTTCAAAGACAAGTTGTACCTATTAGTTTCTTCAAGCTTTTAGTTGCTGATAATTATATTAACATTCTTTAGAGCGCATGTCCTATGGACGAAATCGTTTATACATACTTTCACTGTTTGAAATGTTACAATCATAAAGATAGTTATGACTAGAGGGGGTCATAGCTTGTTGCCGCTCTTGTACATCCATGTGTCAACTAGGTATTGTTATCTCAGTATATTTCAGGGAACCTCCGTTCGGGTGAAAGCGATAGCTGTTGGATAAATGCTTGTTGGGTTATCAGAAGACCGTGTAGTCTTCGATGAGGTTACTTGTAAATATTATAGCGAAATAGTAAGTTTAAAAATAGAATGAGGCTAAACTAAAAAAAAATGAGACAAAGATAAAAATAATAACTTAAAGCATTGAAACAGCATAAAGTAAAATAGTAACTTACAAACTATACATACATATTTACGAATTATGTAGATAGATATAGTACTACTGGATTACGTATATCAAATAAGAATACTGTCAGCTCATGTTTTGTTTTCGGCGTGGTAATTTTACGCTTAAAACTCATAAGAGATATCATGAGGTTCGCTTTCTGTAAAAGTTATTAGCTTTAACAGTTAATTGGTTTATTACATTATTTATTTATTATACACTCAACAAGTAAAAGTATTTTGTTTTGACAAAATCCAAAGAAGTACCTATTGGATTAATAAAGCAAGGTACGAAGCATTGGCTGGATTTTACAACATTTAAAGTTTCCTGTTCATTTTTATCATTGAGTTAATTTGAGGCGGAAGGATCCTCTTGAAAATTTTTAAGATTAAGTTATTAGTAAGAAATTATATTTTGCTTAGGTTAGTTTAAAATGTACAGCCGGTAATTAAAAAAAAATATATATACATTTAATTTTACATAATAGGTGAAGCTGGTTGATGCACCAAAAATCGAATTATCATAGGAATTTATTTATTATCAACTTCAAATATACAGTAGCAAACTGATTAGTTGGAATGCATGCAGTGATTGGAATATTTAAGTTCCGATAGAAGAATCTATATCGTGGCTTGTTCCTTTATGGACAAGAATATTTTTTTTTGACTCGTGGGACCACTTACACAAAATATCAACGTTCGGTTTGGAGGTCTTCCATGGCTATTCCTACAGTTCCATGACGTATTGAAGAGGTTAACACTTTGTCGCTCATCACATCAACCAGCACGGCATTTGGGTATGATGGATGGATGTAGATAGGTACACATTTGATGGGGGGGGGGGTTTAGTGGTTTGTATCAATAGGAACCAGGGGTTGAATGAGGAAGGCTGAGGACAGTACGTGTGGTGCTTACTAGGGAAGGTTTATGTTCAACAGTGACCTTATGATGATGACGATGTAGATGACGATGATGATGATGATGGACGTACGAGGATGAATCTTTTACGAAACGAATAAAGGGAAATCGAACAGATGCGGGTCATTACGATTAACATATAAAATAATGTATAAGGTACCTACTTGCTTCTAATCTTTATGATCGATCAGCTTGTGATAGAGATCTTGATGTCGTAGAGAATAGAGATGTATCGAACGGAATATTTATTTCATTTTTTTTCCTGCTATTATGTTGATATCGCTTTTCTCTATGAAAAGGAATTAATGATAAACTAATAGGTATCATTCGGCGGCGAGTCGCGACTGTGTCGTTCCCAGGGTCGAATTTGGTAGTTCTGCTTATGTTACTCGAAACGACAAAGTACGCCATATGGTGCATATTATGGCTAAAATAAAATATATAAGTATCGTGTGAAATTATAAATCAAAGATTCTTTTTGCATGTAGATATTATATGAAAACCACTTCGAGAAAAATTTAAGGAAATAGGTATCCTTACCGTAGCCTCTCAATATATTTACAACAACATAATTTTTGTAAGACAAAATATTCTTAGTTACAAGAGGGTTGGCGATCTACACAACAGGCTGACTAGACACCGTAACAGGCTTACGACTCCTACGCTCCGTCTCAGGAAGGTCCAAAAGTCATTTGTGGGAATGGGTATAATCTTCTATAACAAAATTCCTCAGTCAATTTTGGACTTGCCTTTACACAGGTTCAAAAAAATCTATTAAAAATATGCTCCTGAGAAAAGCATATTATACTATCGAAGATTATGTAAATGATAAAAAAGCGTGGATTTGAACTTCGATTCGCTCCAGCAATGCGCAGGACTTCAATTGCTTGTATACATGGCATAATATTGTATATCAAATCATTGAAAAGAGCAACCGCCGAGTTTCTTGCTGGTTCTTCATGGTAGGAAAGGCATTCCGAACCAGTGGTAGATGCTTTTGACGATTCGAAAGAACTTGTAAAAGTCTAATTGAATAAAAACATTTTGAATTTGAATTTGAATTTGAATATGGTTAAGAGGCACAAGTGACGCAACTACTGTACCCTGGCGTTTGTTTAACATTGTCCATTAGTACTTCAGAATGTGGATTTTGCTAGAAAAAAAAAACAATAGGTAATTGTAGAAATATGGGAAGCGTAATCTGCATTAAAAGAAAAAGTTTGAATTGGAAGCAACCAGGCATAGGATTTTCATACATCCGTAATCACGTTCCTTTCAACTCTCTATCTATCACGGTTCACGATACGCCGTTCGCGGTTCGGGCCGTGACGCACGTGCAGACGGACAGACGGACGGAGAGCAGAGGTTTAGAAAATAGGGTCTCGTAGGCACCCTTCGAGGGGTACGGAACTGGAGAAAACTAAATTATAATAATGATAATAGGTTTTCTAGGTTACCAAGTAAAATTACTTCTCTTAGGTCGGATTGTATTATGATGGATGCTTATGAAACAAAATTAAATGAACGGTCTACTCAAAGTGTTTTATGTTTGCAGGATCCAAGGATGTTGGAAATGAACAAATGAGGGAAAGGAAGACCCAAAACTAGGTATGGGTCAGGGACACAAAGTCCCAAGGAAGGAAAGGATGGAAAAGCCCCGAGGTTACGGGCTATGGACAAAAAGTCCTATAGGAGGAAGGAGGTGGACCCTAGGATAAGGGTCATTAAAAATTTGGATCTGGAGGGAAAGGACCCTAGGATAGGGGTCATTAAAAATTTGGATCTGGAGGGAAATAAGGACAATCATATATGTATCCCGGTAGAAGAGAGACGCACCAAGGCTCGGAATCCGCGATTTTCCAATAAGAAGGGAAGAAGAAAATATGTGCGTAAAACTGTTGCGTTGAAAGTGTATGAAAATGTTTTGTGATTTAAATCGAGAACTGGCGGCGATTAACTTTAAGTTTAGAGAGTTTATTTTATCAAAAGGACAAGAAGTTCACTTACACATATTCATATTAAGAATAAATAAAATATAGAAGAAAATATAATCTTTAAAGGTATGGTGACTATACAATAATATAAAAAGTCAAAACACGTTATATTCGTTAACAAACTATACCTACATCTGGCTAAGATATCTATGGTGTTTGACACTATTTGATTAAACTTTAAACTTTGTAAAAGATTTTTCCTCCAGTATGAGTTTCGGCAAGTACATTATGTAGTAGAGCTAGGTAGTTTACATACCATAATTAGTCCTAGCTTTATGTAATTGTAGCATAATAGGTATGTTCGTTTTGTGTACCATATTTATGAGATTTAGCTTTAAAGTGATGCGTGTATGTACGGACTTTAATAGTATTTTCCTAACAAATAGACATATTTTGAATTTGTATAATTGACTTATATAATATAGTTCATCAGTTTTCTTATATAATTCTTTAGTGGGAAGGAGAGTCTAGTTGGAACAGAACTTTTAACAATTTATTTTGAGATACTTGAAACCCTTTAAAGTAGTTTTTAGTAATTAGTTTTACATGCTCATCCCCAAATCTCTATTGAGTGTTCCTGTAAAATATTGGCTTGTGAGTTATAATTGATACTTCGGACTTTATGCATGTACCTACCTTCTTTGATTAAATGGAGGCCTCCTTTAGTTGCTACTGGTCTCGCAATTTTTGATATCTTTATGATTTTTGAAAAATTATTTATAAATTTAGAGTGTCTGCATCTTTTTATTTTAATATTAGCGGAAGAGAACAGAAAAATGAATTTTAGATTAAAGGCTAAATTTGAGTGCTACTGTAGACTGGCAGGTAAAGTTGCGAGGGTAAATAGTTTGGAATTGAATTAAGTTTGTCTGCTATTTTCTAATTATATCGGATGGAAAGGGTTGCTGCGAGTGCTCTAAAATTAAGTTGCAATCATAATCAATACCAATGTATCAATAAAACTGTATATTCCTTCTAGTTAAGGTTAGCAAGAATATTAATTTAATTAATTACTATCTTAATTTTTTTTTTGTTTTGTTGAACTAAGTCTTTGTCATTTTGGTTGTGAAGTTTACATGTTACTTAAGTTTTAATTTTTTTTTTTTTTAAAAAGCGATGAGACTCGCTTAAAACAGGATGGCCGAGCTGTAAGCTTGGCCCATATTAATTATCTATAAACGTGTAGAAGTTACTGATTAGATAGTTGGCGCCACTCAAATCATAACAAATCATAACATCATATTAGAAAGCGTCATTGATTGGCTGAAGTTGTTCAACATCTGATCGATAAACGTACTGTATATAAAATTCTTATAGTTTCTAGTTGATGAATTGTAGCATAATAAAGGATAATATTTGTAATCAATATATAAGATGAAAACATATTTATTACTTAGATGATTTGTTAAACGAGCTTGATGATTTGTATATTAGTCACTAAGTTTATTCATTGTACAATTTGGATTGGCCGATAACGATAAGATAAAAAGGGGAGTGGCTAATAAACGTGGAGAGGTTACCTGTAAGAGTGGTTTTAAAACGACGACATTCGAAAATATACTAACGTAAGAGGAACAACATTTATTTGACACAAATGTAAAAGTTAATAAATTTAAATATGAAATAAAAGTGTAATAATTTATCATAAAGATTGTGTTTGTGATTTCGTCAGACCTTACCCAAAACTATCCACCACACACACTTTAAATGCGATGTGTATGTTCATTTGTCCTTCATCACTCCGTAACGGAGCAACAGATCGATGTGATTTTTTGCATTTATACTTATAGTTAAAGCCTTGGAATGTGACATAGACAACTTTTTATCCCCGACAATCAAACAGTTCGCAAGGAATATTCAAAAACATAAATCCAGTGTACAAAAAAATATGCTTAGGTTCTTATTTGAAAGAGTTATGACAATTTCAGCGAGTCATAGCAGACTAAAACCTGTTGTAGACCAACAGCTAAGCTATGTTGAAGCTAAGCTAAGCTAAGCTAACTGTAAATAAACTAGAAATTAGCGTGGCCAGCAAAAACTAAGTGAAAGCCAAGTCATTGTTGTGAGTGGGTGTGCAAAGGTTGTCAAAGGGAAGTGCTTAGTTTAGCTGAGTAGTTTCGACAGCATACACTACTAACTTAGCTTCACATATTTCAGCTAGTTCACATAGCTTAACTTACATAGTTTGCGATCTGAACACAAGTAAGAAAAATTAAACCCAGCTATGACAACTATAAATAAACTTAGCTTAGTTCTTGGTATGCAAGCGGCTTTGATAGGTCTCATTCTTACTTTACAAAAAAATCTCTATAAGTAATTCATAGTTAACGATTAATCTCTTAGATCTGACATAGAAGAGATTAGATTAGGGCAGATGTTGACCTTCAAGCAAATTGTCGCGAAAACCTTGACCTTATAGAACTTACGGGAAAATTGCCAATCACACCGAAAAAGAAAATTACAGATGCCTTTACGGATATTTACTTCGTCGATAAATCGTCCCTAAATACATATTTCCCTCATTTAGTAGACCTTAACACCATAACATACCTAATTGTTGAGAATTTTTCAACCTTTAACCTTAGTATAGCAACATTAATTTTACCTAAGTCCTACCTAGTTGTTATACCTAGATTTTAAGTATTAAGTGCCACTAGATTAATGTGTTACCTGTAATACCTAATGTCGACGGTACTGGCACGAACTGGTGTCATGTCACGAGTTTATGATTACACCTGAACTAAAAACTTTAAAATCATTGCCAATTGAAAACATTCGGTTAGTTTTCCTTTCGAAATTACGTTAATTTACATAATCAGCCCTTCGGAACCCATTTTTCAGAAACAGAGGTGAGTGCCCGGGATCGAATTTCTGACCTCCCAACAGATGGTCGTCTTAACCAGTAGGCTATCACGGTTACTCTGTTTAGATTACTTTATCTATTTCCATTTTCCTGACTATAGAACATTATTTTAATGCCAAAGAAAATTACAACAAAGTACCTACATTTATTGATACAATCAAATATTGAACTTTCAAATTAACAACTGAACAATCCTGAAGGGTTCAATTAAAGCGTCTGATTGGGCCGTGTGTCAATGTCTCTTGAGCTTTTGCTCTTCACAAAGAAAAATAAGACTTATTGCTTTACTATAGAGCAGGTTTTGCATTGAAAAATTATGTACTAATTTAAAAGTGACGCGCGTTAAATTAGTTAAGTACATTTCGTTCTTATAGCAAATTTATTTTCAAAGTAGGATTGTTTAAATCTGAATTAATTACAATTATTATTAACATTGACAAGAGATTAAAAGCTTAATTTGCTATATCTATTTTATATGCTATAATATGATTTGTCTACATTTCCGTGTGCTAAGGATGCTCCGGTGTCGGAGTGAAACGTGGATATGACGTCACAATACGATAGACAACAATTTTTTTTTTTTCAATTTTTGAACATAAAAATATTTTACCGCATTAAATTACTTACTCTATTTTTATGTTAAAAAAATCTATACAAAACATCACATCATTTTATTACTACAGTCTAAGACCTTGGTTGTCGTGATTGATAAATTATGGTAAGTATTCTTGATAGCTTTGATTTCAATCTCACCTGGTGGTAAGTGATGATTCAGTCTAAGATGGTCAGTCATTCTTGTTGCAACACGCATTGTACTTACCCAATAGTGAGCGAGCATCAATCAATCAGAGGTGATTGCGATCGTCACACTGTACTGTAGCTGTCATTTTACCGCAATCGTGGCCCTTGATTGCAATCTCACCTGGTGGTAAGTGATGATGCAGTCTAAGATGGTCAGTCAATCTTGTTGCAACACGCATTGTACCCAATAGTGAGGTCAATCAGAGGTGATTGCGATCGTCACACTGTACTGTAGCTGTCATTTTACCGCAATCGTGGCCCTTGATTGCAATCTCACCTGGTGGTAAGTGATGATGAAGTCTAAGATGGTCAGTCAATCTTGTTGCAATACGCATTGTACCCAATAGTGAGGTCAATCAGAGGTGATTGCGATCGTCACACTGTACTGTAACTGTCATTTTGCCGAAGGTGTTATCGAAAAGAAGTCTGGTTAAGGTTATAATTTATCAGTCGGCACGGATCATCGAATAAATAATAAAGGTTCAAACCCGGGGAGGAATATAGAAGGGGTAGCTCCGTATTCGGTATCCGACGAGTTAGAAATGTACAGGGCGACTACGAACACTCGGAATAGAGAATACAAAAAAATCACAAATATTGCTTATCTACTGAATTAGGTCTCGCGTCACCTGTGCCTCGAAGAACCCATTCAACCGTCGGTTACTATCACTAATTATCTAAATACCTAAGTATATAAAAAGAAAGCTCACTTATTAACTGACTCATTATAAACACCTAGTCCAAACCATTAGATCCTAGAAAGCTGAAATTTTACACTTAAGTTTCTTTTATAATATAAACAAGGAATAAGGGCGGAATTTTCGTGATTTTCCGGGATAGGGAATAAAAATAATTTATATTGAGCGAAGCTGCGAGCGGTCGTTAGTCTGATAATAATACATAGTTAAGAGTCAAACTTCATTTGCGAAAGGTTCTGGGACTCCACGACATTATTATCGCAAGGAAACCTCTACCATTATACTGTCATTCTTAACAGAAAGGGATTCTGATCGTCAGCAGTGAGGAATACTACAGGCAGAAGGGAAGCCGTACTCTGTAAATCTCACTCAATAATACGCGCTGCCACCTATGACGTGCCTCGTTGGTTTGTTTTACGTTTTGCCAATTAGGTCCCCATTCCAAACATTCGTTTAAAAATTGAACATAGTATTAGTACCTATAGAAGTGCTGTTTCAAACAAAAGTGTCAAAAATGTGACTGGGCATCAAGTTGTAAGCAAACACAAAATATGCCTCATTTACCCGTAATTTTATTTGTTCGGGATGACAGTTGTATTGTGATAGTTCTACATGATAGAGGTAGTGAGTTGAGAAGTTTCACTTACAAAAAAAAAAACTGGGATGCTTACAATTTAACCTAGGTCCTCACTTATCCAAGTAGCTCCATAACTGTCGATATCAGGTGTAAACTTTCACCCGTCAAGCGGACTCCGCAGGGAACGTACGGAACCCGGCGCCGTGTTTAGGATTCCGCCGAATGGAATATAAAACCCCCAGCTAGAATTTCCTCGAGTTTCATAGCAAATGCCGGACTATTTTTGAAGATGAACTTCCGATGAATTGTTGTGCAGGGGCGAGGGTTTAGGTTTACACATTAAGGGTAAGCCCACACTGCGAATTTTCACCGTGCGATTTTATCCGCAGAATATTTTGATATATTGGGAATTGTGCGGGGTCCACACGCACCCACGAAAAATATACGTGCGAACGACTTCATACAATTTCCTTGTCAGCACCGAAATCTGCGGAAAAATCACGCCGTGTAATTTCGCCGTGCAGGCATACTCTTAAGCCTCGATGACACGGGGCGAGTTTACAAGCTGCTAGCGAACTCGCTGCCTTGTAACTTGTAAACTCGCCACGTGTCATCGAGCTTTTTCACAATCTGCTTTTGATTATCAGATTGTAAAAACGCTGCTTGAAAAATAGAAGGCCGGGCTAATTTACTCGCCATTCGCTGGCGTGTTGGCCTGTAAGCTAGCTAGTAGCCACGTGTCATCATCACTGCTAGTAAACTAGTTGCGAGCATCTGCGTTTTGGCAGTTAGTATGCTTTTTCGTACTGTTTTTTGTTTCATATGAAACTAGATGACGCTTGCGACTTCGTCTAAAAAAAAAAAATTGGTTGTCTGTAAAGTCGATTTACTGACGATAGTTGAACGTGACAACAAAGGCCGATTGTGCTTCTTTGTCGCTCGTTCCGCGCTCTCGCTTGCACTTCAAGCCTTACATGGAACGCCTCAGAGCGAGGTAACGCCGCATGAGTCATGTTTATGTTAAACTAGCTGATGCCCGCAGCTTCGCCCGCGTGGATTGGTCAGATCCCCTGCAGCATCAGGATTGAGGAGTTGGACTCCAAATTTTTTATGAAACAATGTCGCAAAGTTCCTCTATCGATTAAAAAAGAAATGACGCAAATCGGTTCAGAAATCACGGAGATTTCGGTGTACATAGGTAGAAAAACACAACTCCCTTTTTGAAAGTCGGTTAAAAAAGTAGCCTATTTTACGCCCTGGTCAATCCTCTACTTGCCTGTGAAAGTCCCGTCAAAATCGGTTCAGCCGTTCCAAAGATTAGCCTTTTCAAACAGACAGACAGACAGACAGACAGACAGAAATTTTAAAAACGTGTGATTCAGTTATGGTATCGTTCAAATAACCATATGAGCTTAATATGAGGTAGTTATTTCGAAATTACAGACAGACACTCCAATTTTATTTATTAGTATAGATTATGTGCAGCCGGCTCTATCGAATTATAAGACGTTGTCACGTCAAAAATCCAAATTCTATTTTAAAATCCCCGCGAACCCGTGGAATTCGCCACGTATATGAAAATCCTATTGGAACTCTAAGATTTCCGGGATAAAAGTCAACTATGTCACAATAAATTATGCAGGTAGAGGTAACTACTCTCTGCTAAGTAGCTAACATACTTAGCAGAGAGTAGTTAGTAAAGTACCTACTAAATCTACAGTATAATTTGATTACACTAGATTGGCATTTATTCTGTTAGTTAGTTACTTAGGCAGGTAGAAGTGAGTTAGTTAGAGTTGACACCCTTTTCCCTCGCAAGTCATCGAACAATAATTCTTTTAAGCAACTTTGTATAGCTATATCTACAGTGAATTTACTATAGTTTCTATTACTAGGATTTTAACCGCTATAATTCAATATCGAGGAATAGTTCAGTGGCTCGTTGTGCTTTACATGAATTATTAACTTCCGAGAACGGTAGGAGACGGTGAGAAAAATGGAGTTGAATTAAGAAATCTACTTCGGGTATTACGTATTCAGAGATTTAGTGAATCGTTCGAGATTCCTCTACAGATTTTCTCTTTTTGAAACACATTAGCTTAATGAAATTAGCTTTGTGAGAATACGTTAGTTTATTCAAGTTTTAAAACATACGTTTATCACATTTTCCTCATAAGAAAGCTCAGTGTCCGCTCAGCTAATGATTGAGAGAGCCTAGATATGCTTGGAGTTTCTCTACGTGGTCTAATAACCCTTGAGTATAATTGTAGTCGGGTAACAAGTCGTAGGTGATTCAAAAAATTAAAAAACACGACACCAAAAAACTAACAAAAGTTAAAATTTTCTCATTTGAAAATGCTACCCTACAACCTCCATGTTGAATTAAAAAAAAATATAGTAGAGATAGATAGAAGATGTAAGGATTCTAACGATACCCCATACACCAAATCTGTTTAGGCATTTAGAAGTTATGGTGGAATAAAGAAACTCACATACATCAAATCTAGGTATTCGAAACGAGCACCAATTTTCCTTTCGGCCGTCGAGTGCCGTGGGGCCCCTTGGTGTTACGCCAAGTAGGTAAAGCCTCAATAGCTCAACCGGTAAAGGAGTGGACTGAAAACCGAAAGGTCGACGGTTCAAACCCCGCCCGTTGCACTATTGTCGTACCTAACCTACTCCTAGCACAAGCCTGACGCTTAGTTGGAGAGGAAAGGGGAATATTAATCATTTAACATGGCTAATATTCTTTAAAAAAATATATATATATAGTGTTACGCTTACAAACAGATGAACACAGGAGTACAGGAGTATTGTATTTTAAGAAAAATACAGTACTCCTTTTTCGCGTAGTCGGGTAAAAAGGCATTTGTCAATGTAGCGAGTTCAATCTATTTCGCGAATAGACAGGGAGTCAAGAAAGCGCGGCGCTTGGCAAATCTTTAGTGTGAAAGCAAAATCTGATCTAAGGAAGCCGCCAGTCTTGGGGCAACGAGCTCTTGCATTAATTTGCGTAGAACAATGAAAATGTAGAGAGAAAAATAATCGCTGACAGAATTTGGTGTGTAGGAATTTCCATAACCTTTTTTCATCTAGTCTTGCGTACAGACACGATTTTTTCTATGAATGTAGAAAGTAATAACTCTTAGATACTAGTAGATAATTAATTATGATTAATTTTCATGTCAAATATGTATCACAGGCGATTAGACGAAGAAGCACCGATCGTAACGAATATGCTGGATCAAGGATAATCGATTAGTTTTTGGATTTATAGATTCATTATTGATTAAGTAAATGAAATCAGCAAACGATAATAATTCTGGTGTGGTGCGAGTTTTGGTATGAAATTTTACAATCAGCAAGTTGTAATTTTTAATAAATTCGGGAAAAACCGAGTAGGAAGGTATATTTCTCCTACATCAAACAAGCAAATGAACGTCAAAAAAAATACATCGAAAAAAATGTGCACAAACTGGTTAGTGAGGTACCCCGGGTACTTCACTAACTAACCAGTTTAAACACATTTTCATTGATATTTTCATTGATGATGAAAGCGCCATAGGTTTTATTATTCTGAGGATTTACATATACATACAATGTTTGAATTTTACAGATAACTATGGTTTATTTTGGAGAGCTTTGTCTTACCAAAGAGATACGAGTACTGAATGCTTACTTTTAATGACTGTAACAATCACTACTTATTTATAACGTTTGTTATTCAATCACAACGCAATGAAGAAGTGAATCAGTATTTTGACATAGACTACTTTTCCCCGGATAATCAAGAATCCATGCGAACAAAGTCGCGGGCGCAAGCTATCAAATAGTAATTAATATTTTAAATTAGGCTTTGGCTTTTTTATTATTCTAAAACAACACAAACAAACAACAATTATAATCCCCTTCCGGCTTCCACCCGAAAAAAAAAAACAAAAAACCCTTAAATATTAATGTGTTCTAACCACACACTGCTCTGTGGAGTCTTTCACGTTTTAAAGTGAATAGGTGGGCGCGCTTTGTGCAGGAAAACGAGGTTTCATTCAGAATGAACCGCGGCCATGTTTTATTTTACATTATTAATGAAATATCATTACGTCCCGCGGGAAGGGGAAAACTCCGGGCGTTTCTTAACAATAGTAACTTATACTTAACTTTGGGTTAACTTATTTTAGTCAATCGGTTCCAATTTGCAACCAATTCAATTCCATTCAAACTCAAAGTCATTTATTCAAATTGGGTACTATTGTACTATTTCTGATTGTCCAACAATGATATAGTGGTTATAATTAATTACATTAACTTAAAACTAAAGCTACGAGGGTTCCAAACGCGCCCAAGTCTGAGAAGAGCCCACAACAACTCAGCCGGGCGTTCTTTTTTTTTTTACTATCACCACTTTTACAAAATCACTTGTTCATTAGAACTATCAAAGCTGTTTGGCAACTCATTCCCAAGCTTTCTTATCATTTTAATAATCCTGTATATCGTAATAGGAATAGGATAATCCTTTACAATTCATTATGGTGCGTTGCCATTGAAGTGTAGCGTAGTTGCCTTGTAGTAGTGATGTTTGAATCAATTCTTTATTACCTATATGCAAGCTACCTGCTGGCTTTATTAAAAGAGGTGTGTACAACTGCATTTGCAGACTTGGCTAGAGATCAGAGCCAAACTTTAACAATATTCACTGCAATTACTGGGATATTACAGGAAACTAGGCAACTTGGATATCCGATAATAAGATGTCAAGTGCGAGTCGGCGAAGTTCGTGTATTAATCACTGACATGACACGCTGTTACTCTGGCTTTTGGCATATGCTTTATTATAGCCACAGAACTCTGAATTATAACTCTAGAATTAGTTACTGGTTTAATGGTAATATTGGAACAGTGCGTCGCCAGTTTTAAGCAACTCAGACAAACAGAATTCGAAAATTTGTATGGGGGGGGGGGGGGGGGGAGGGGGTCCAATCCCCCAAACTGCGCATAGGGGACACGGCAATTAAATATCACTTGCTTTAACTGCGAAGGAAACAATCGTGAGGAAACCTCCATGCTTGAGATCTTTCTCTCAAACTTGACAATCCATACTTGGGCAGTGTGGTTGACTGTTACTAAACCCTTCTCATTTTGAGAGGAAACCCGTGCTTAGTAGTATACCAGTGATGGGTTTTATAATGATGTTCATGATCATGACGAGTATCCAGAGCTGCGTAAATTAATTTTGTAAAGCGCAAATAAGCCTGTTTTAACAGTAACGCATAGTGGTGTGTCACAGGTCACTGCACATCTGCTTGGCCATAATCTAACCCCTTTAACTCTTCTATATCTATTTTGAATTCTGTGATCATAACAATAGGTATAACTTTCTAAACTTGGAAACTGTAATGTAACATTACAAGGACAAATTAGAATAGTTTCTCTTAATCGTTTTTTGTTTGAAATCTAGTTTTACTTGGCATAGTGCAGTTACTCTGTGGTCTTAGGGGTCTAAGTAGGAGGTTCCAAGGTCAATTCTTGGCAGAGGAAATTTGAAAAATTGTATTTTGTATTTCTGGCAGTGACGGCTTTACTTTACCTATGGTAAACCACAAGAGGAACCGCAAATGCGTTGGCGGCCTTTCCGGCCCTTGAATAACTCCATGTTGTAATCTAGTTCCACAGTTAACAGGGTGTAGGTTTACTAACCTGCAGCTGTTACAAATCAGCGTACTGCCTTGTTAGATTTTTTTTCTTTCAGGGAAGGAAAAACCCTTCTTGCAGGGTGGAAATGGACTTAGTGATAAGTCGGCGACTTCAGCTTGGAACCGTATGACAGTAAAGATTTTACTGTAATATATTAGGTGAGAATATCTTACTTATTATATGATAACATGTGTAAATTAAAAATTTCTAACGCCCATGACAAGTGAAGGTTACAGTAACAAGAAAAGAGCTGATAACTTTCAAACGGCTAAACCGATTTTCTTGGATTATACCTAAGAACACTCTCGATCAAGCTACCTTTCAAACAAAAAAAAACTAAATTAAAATCGGTTCATTAGTTAAGGATCTATGAAGCCACAGACAGATACACAGACTAGCTGACGCCCGCGACTCCGTCCGCGTGGATTTAGGTTTTTTGAAATCCCGTGGGAACTCTTTGGTTTTCCGGGATAAAAAGTAGCCTATGTGCTAATCCAGGATATTATCTATCTTCATTCCGAATTTCAGCCAAATCCGTCCAGTAGTTTTTGCGTGAAGGAGTAACAAACATACACACACACACACACACACACACACACATACAAACTTTCGCCTTTATAATATTAGTGTGATACACACGTCAAACTTATAACACCCCTCTTTTTGGGTCGGGGGTTAAAAAATCTTATATAATACTCGTAAGACGGATAAATCAGTGAGCAACTGTTCTAAGCTCGAGCCTAAATTGTATTGTAGCGATGCCAGCAATGTTGATAAAATCTGTACCAAATTGCAAGTTTTGTCACGCGCCGACTGTCGATACACTTGTGGTTATCGAAGGGACATGAAAAAGCGTATGTTGAAACTTGAAACGCGATGAAAAATGGTAGTGATTGTCTGGAAAATAATTTAGGGGAATATTTTTTGGTGTACATGAGAAAGAAAAAACAATGTGCATTGACGAATAATGATCGCATTGGAACCTCTTTTCTGTTTTGCTAGTAGGTATATACTTACCTAAAACTTTGTATAGCGGCGTCGCGAGCAGCGGACCTTTGAAAAAGGACCCCAGAAGAGTTTGAAACCAGCCGGGCATACTATTACTAACCACGTGACTCTGGTTATTCATCATCATCATCATCATTATTAACCGATAGATATCCACAGCAGGGCATACGGTCTCTTATAGGGACTTCTACAAGCCACGGTCTTGCGCCGCCTGAATCCAGCGGTTTCCTGCGATTAGTTTGATTTCGTCTGTCCACCTAGTGTGAGGTCTTCTAATTTCCAATACTGCGCTTTTCGGTCCGAGGGCGCGATTCTAACACCTTTGGACCCTAACGTTTATCGGTTTTTCGAACTATATGTCCTGCCCATTCATGCCACCTCAGCTTCGCAAACCACTGAGTACTAGGTTTATCGGTTGCTCTGATTTTTAAAAAGCTTTATTGAAGTTGGTTTAAAATAGTGAAAATTGTTATAGTGAAATAGCGAGACAACTAAAACAAAACTGCAGAGAAGTTAAAGACAATAAGGCAGACCCAGGTCAAATACCGGGACGTTGCTGGAAGATTTCAGTGGGCGTTCAACTTAAGGCGGGGTATATAAATTGCTTTGTCGCGCCGTTGATACAATCTGTACGAAATAGCGGGATTCCTGTCACGTCGTCCTGCCTCGATACACTTGCGGTTACAGAACAATAGAAATAATTCTGTGTAAAATACATCTTCTTTTACTTTTTAACCCCCGACCCAAAAAGAGGGGTGTTATAAGTTTGACGTGTGTATCTGTGTATCTGTGTACCTGTCTGTGGCATCGTAGCTCGTAATCGAATGAACCGATTTTAATTTGGTTTTTTTTGTTTGAAAGGTGGCTTGATCGAGAGTGTTCTTAGCTATAATCCAAGAAAATCAGTTCAGCCGTTTGAAAGTTATCAGCTCTATTCTAGTTACTGTAATCTTAACTTGTCGGGGGTGTTATAAATTTGTAATTTACACTTGTTTACGTAAAAATAGGAATACATAGCGATTTGCCTCCTCATTTTTAGTTCAAACCGCTAGGATAAGGAACGCCTTTCGAGGATCAATTTTTTTCCTCCAATTACATTCAAGTTAAGGGTGAATGGGCATATTCTAGGCAAGCGCGCCTTCTTAGAGTTCATCATCATTTGCCAGCAGGTCTAATTGCAGCCAAGCGCTAGTCTGTAAATTAAAAAAAAAATAGCGAGACAGAACTGAAAACAAAAACGTAGAGAAGTTAAAGACAATATAGCAGACCCAGGTCAAATACCGGAACCTTAGAATCGTTGCTGGAAGATTTCAGTGGGCTTCCAAGTCGAAACTGATAGGTAATTCTCTAGCCGTGAATGACGACAAAGGAGACGAAACACGCAATGATTGTTTTGACAGCGATTCGCAACTTAATGATCCACAGAACAGCAAAGCAGCAGCCAGCGCGGCAGCCTCTTAAGAGGGGTTTCATACAATCGTAGTTCCAATTTCATTTGAATATTAAGCAACCAAAGTCCATGAAATTTTGCAGACATATTCTAGAAACTAATATATACGTCTGTGGTTTTCCAGATTTCTGTTAAAATATTCGGTTTCAAAGTTACGCGGTCTTAAAAATTTTCATACAAATCTTTGAGCCCCTGTAATTTTAAAAATACATATTTTTAGAAAAATCTAAAACACCACAGACTCAGATATATATTAGTTTCTAGAATATGTCTGCAAAATTTCATGGACTTTGGTTGCTTAATATTGAAATGAAATTGGAACTACGATTGTATGAAACGAGTGACGGAGAGAGCCCTGTTAATCGATTTAAAAACCGGCCAAAGTCGTATACGGATGGAGCTATGGGAGCGCACTGCATTACTATCTTCAAAGATTCAATCATCCTTTAAAGATACCTACCATTCATAACGAAACTTCTGCCACTGCACGAAGAGCATCGTTTATTATCCCTTTAACTCTCTCGTTCGTGTTTTGACGACGAATCCCAATTAGTAGAAAATAAATAAATTTTGTTGTTCTTAACCCCCGACCCCCTGTTTATCTGTGTATCTGTCTGTGGCATCGTAGCACCTAAACTAATGAACCGATTTTTACTTTGTTTTTTTTTTTGTTTGAAGGGTGGCTTGATCGAGAGTGTTCTTAGCCAAAATCCAAGAAAATCGGTTCAGCCGTTTGAAAGTTATCAGCTCTTTTCTAGTTACTGTAACCTTCACTTGTCGGGGGTGTTATAAATTTTTAATTTACACTTGTGTTTTGTTTTGTAAATGATGCAGGTATTTCGTAATCGACCAACACATAATCTAGCCTGCAAGGTGTATATTTGCAACGTACTGGATATCAAAGCCTAGATACAGTCTTTAGCAAACAGTGGGCGTTCAGACTCCGCAGTGTATGTAGCCTTTGTATGGAATAGATATTTCGCAGCTCAGCGCGGCGCGTGACGCGAATCCGTAGTGTGTGGTGATTGCGCCGCGCCGCTGTATACCAGGCGGTGACATGGCGATTTATACCACTTGCACAAATAAAGTGACCTAACCCAGATTTGGTAATTCCTCCTTCGTGCTCTCATAAAAGTTACCCAGGTAAAATTTACAGATTTTCAAACATTTTCAAATTATTACAGTATCTTAATTACCCTATGTGGTAGCCTTTAGCAAACAGTGGGCATTCAAATTCCACAGTGTGTGAAGGCTTTGTATGGAATAGTGACGGGAATCCGTAGTGTGCGGTGATTACGCCGCTGTATACCACGCTGCGGTGACAAGGCGGTTTATAGCACTGCACAAATAAAGTGGCCTTACCCAAAAGTTACGATTTTCCAGTGTCAACATTAACCGTTCAAAATTAGCAATAAAAATGAAGCCACTTGGAAACTTTTTTCGGAATAAATATTCACTTCAATAAGAATTTTAATATATTTTAATAAATAGTATGATGATATGATGATAATATGATGCGCTTCAAAAATATAGACATCCAGCTATTACTAGTTATCGGATTCATTCAAATAATTACCAACTTATCTATACTATAATATTTCATTGTTTATACGGTAAATAAACGCATAATACTATAAGGTGGCAACACGGCCTGTTTCTCTCTTAACTCATAATAGACAGCTAAGTATATTGTGTTAGTTTGTTTTGTGCTCGAATTCAAATAATTTACGCTTGGAGAAATCTGCTATTCCGATATACATGTAATGCCGAACCCCGGGAACAAATCATGTGGGGCTATATAACATTACTAGCTGATACCCGCGACTTCGTTCGCGTGGATGTAGGTTTTTTAAGAATCCCGTGGGAACTTTATGATTTTCCGGGATAAAAAGTAGCCTATGTGCTAATCCAGGGTATAGTCTATCTCCATTTTAAATTTCAGCCCAATCCGTCCAGTAGTTTTTGCGTGAAGGAGTAACAAACATACACACACACACACATACAAACTTTCTCCTTTATAATATTAGTGTGATGATAGTAATATAAGATACTTAAAATATTTCCATACAACACAATTTCCTCTACACAATACAGTAAAGTTTGATAAATAAATCATAAATAGCAATGACAGCATTTCGCGAGTGCACCTCGCAAATTAATTGGCGCAGTGAAAATCACAGTTATTTGCTTTAGGAACAGGCTCCACATTATAAGAGCCGCGCTCTCCACATATTCTTACTGCACGCCAAATAGAATTTTTGGGGGTGGAACTGCATAGAGCTGTAAAAAGTACTGGGTTAAATAACAATATCAGAAAGCTCAGAATGATAACAATTACGTGCCGAGACGTAATTGTTATCATTAAAACTAACAACTTTTGTACTAAGACTTTTCAAAATTATGTATTAATTCATTTCATAGCAAAAACTTAATAAATTATGTTATTTCTGTAATGTGACATTACACTGTGAATCCAAATATACGTGGTGCTAATGAGACAGATAAAGATGGCAAACAATCGGCGAGACTGCCTACGTACGTGTGGTTCGTGCGGCGTTGCAGATGTTACAGAGTAATTACAAGGAGAGAATCTATGAAAAATATTGAATATTTGATATTTCACAAAATATCGAGTTAAAAAAAAATTGTAGAACAAAACCCTGTACCTATATGTGTATTTTGTCCTTCAATCGCATCGCAACGGAGCAACGGAGCGATGTGACTTTTCTCATGGATATTTGTTATCTGTCAAAGCCACGATGATCCAAAACTTCATATTCGCTGATCGTTTTTAACTGTGTTGGGGACAATGCAAGTGAAACTTTCAACTTTTATAAACTAACGAAGGTCTGATCCTCACGAGTTCATAAAGTAATATAAGTGAGTAACAATACTTATAAGTTTGAACGTCGATTCATGTAGGTACAGCAATAAAACCAAAGTATCTCAAGTGTTCAGAGACATTTAAGCATCCCATTAAATATGATCGGAGACGATACGCATGAACAAGTTATATGTGGAATCAATAAGGATATAAAATTGTATTTGGGTTAAACTCGACCCATTGAGTAATGGAGCGCGGAAGATTAAAATGACAAGGTTATGTGTAAAGATTTAGGGGAGCCATGTTTTGCTGGCCGTTTTCCCAAAAAAATCTTTATATCATTTGTGTTTTTCTATCATCTTTATCGTCGTGATAAACCCATCGCCGGCTTACTGCAGAGTATGGATTTCCTCTCAGTATGAGAAGGGTTTTGGCCATAGTCTACCACTCTGGCCAAGTGTGGATTGACAGACTTCACGCACCTTTGAGAAAATTATGTGGAGTTACTATCAAGCGTAGGTTTTCTCACGATGTTTTCCTTCACCGTTAAAGCAAGTGATATTTAATTGATTAAACACACATAGCTCCAGAAAGTTAGAGGTGCGTGCATGGAATCGAACCCCCGACCGAACAGGAGGCGGAAATCTTAACCACTAGGCTATCACCGTTTTCTGAAAATATTGAATTATCTGGCAAATGTCACCATATTTTTTAAGTCCGTTACATTGCAAGCAAGAGATATAAAGTATCTACAATACTAGATTTCGTCCGCGTGGATTCGTTTCCCAGATCCGTTTCTCCGTTGCGGCGTGATTGAAGGACAAACCAATCAATCGACAAAGAAATCAATTTCTCATTTACTATTACAAGGATATTATAGGGGTAGGGATAGGCTTATGCCTGAATGACATAGAATTTTCAATAATCCTTTCTTAGCGAATATCTACGTCATAACCTATACATATAATAAAATTGTAGAAAAGTGGTGTCTGTACAATGGAAATATATAAAAAAAAAGTAGCAGGGGTTGTTATTATATCGATGCCGAACCCGAAATTGTAATTAATTTTTTTTTGTCTGTTTGTCTGTGTGTTTATGCACGCTAATATCAGAAACGGCTTATTCGATTTAGATACGGTTTCCACTAATATATTGTAGTAAGCTTCACTAACATTTAGTGTTTATTTCATGTCAATCGGTTCAAAAATAAAAAAGTTATGTCAATTTACGTCACTATTCCACGCGAACGAAGTTGCGGGCACAGCTAGTATGCCCATAAATTTCAGCCCGATCCGTTCAGTAGTTTGAGCTATGCTGATAGATCAGTCAGTAAGCTTTGTAATATGTAAGAGGAAATGATATTGAATAGAGAAATCGCAAGACTTCCTGACCCTTGAAGATATTTTCCATATGTCAGTGAATGCTGAATATTTTTGCTCCTGGTTGCATCAGTTCCTAGTAATTCGTTGGGCACGCGACTCGCAGGCTGCACTCTGCATGCGCCGCGCCATTAGATTTACAGCCTCGACTCGCTCCCCACCATAGGGCATATTTACACAGCTCTATGTACGCTAATATTTATGCTGTGACACTCTGCTTCTTTCGTTCAACTTGCTTTTACTTCGTACCTCTGTAACTATCGGTCTTTACTGTGATTTATTTTTGTGTGAGGATGCTCGAAATAACGGTAGGCCCAAATAGCCGAATTAAATAAAATAATAATAATAAACCAGCCAAGTGCAAGTCAGACTCGCGCACTACACTGAGGGTTCCATTTTGCACGATAAATCGAAAACTATTGTACATAAAAATAAATAAAAATCTATTTTAGGATGTACAGGTAAAGCCCTTTCATATGATACCCCACTTGGTATAGTTTTCTTATTTTGAAAATTGAAACACATTTTAATTTTTTTTTAAATGATGTAAACACAAATTCGCGGTTTTCAGATTTATTTCTGTACTTGTGCTATAAGACCTACCTACCTACCAAATTTCATGATTCTAGGTCAACAGGAAGTAGCCTATAGGTTTCTTGACAGACAGACAGACAGACAGACAAAAGTGATCCTATAAGGGTTCCGTTTTTCCTTTTGAGGTACGGAACCCTAATAAAGTCTTTGAGATTCATAATAAAATCAACATCAGGTCAACACACAAACGTATTAGCACAACAAAATAAATAGTGAATCCCCCAAACTTCTTACAAGATTCCAACTTCATTAATTAATTGTAATAATTTCGCGATATAGTGGAAATGATATTTCGATATTATATGCTAGAGTCTTGACTTGGTTTTGACTTCGTCGTGATTTACCCGTGACTTGGTGTTGATTTGGTCGTGACTTGGTCTTTCTTTCTATTAACTTGTCGTAACTTAGTTTAGACTTTGTTTTGAATTGGTTGTCTTGGTTTTGTCTTGGTACTTTATTTAGCCGTAACTAGGTTGTATGACTTGGTCTTGAATTGTTTGTAACTTGGTCTTTATTTGATATTGACTTGGTCGTATTTTGGTCGTGACTTGATCGTATTTTGTATTTTGACCATGATTGGTCGACTGGACTTGATCTTTAATGGTCTTTACTTGATCTTGAATAGGCCTTGAATTAGTCATGACTTGGTTCTTACTATAGATATAAAACTGGTATTTGTACCATGTTGTATTAAACAAAAACGAATAATTCAGTATTACAATACTAATAACGATATTGTTGCTTGTTGTTGAAAGTTAGAAACGTTATTAATGCACACTATGTCATCAGAGCCTTATTTTAAAATATAATTTATGAGTAGTGTAGTGTAAAATGTGTGTAAAATACATCAGCTGGCTTCGGCTAGATTTATTAGCCCAGTTAAGGCTATGTCGCTGTATTTAATAGTGCGGCTATAAAATTGCAAGTAATAGTTTGTTGCTTTCGCGTCGCCGGCTTGGCTAGTACTTACTCATATATTTTACTTGGATTGCGCTTGTTAAGCAACGTTAACCCAAGTCGGAACTGGATGGGTGACCGATTTTGGAGATTTGAATTTGGCTTTACCCATTCTTCTGATTCTCAATTCTCAAAGAGATTCTATTTATTCTTGTTGGAACTGGCTGTAATTCTGGTTGTGATCAATAAGATGCAACTTTCTGGTAGAAGTCCTTCTGAAAGATAAAGTTGTCCTTGTCCTTTCAGTGTTGTCTTTGTTTTAAGTTTTGTTGCAAAAAAAAAACGTGGCTTCTTAGATTAGATACTAGATTTTGAGGCGTTATTTCTGTAAATTTTTTATTGTATTTAGTAATGTGTTGGATCAGCAAATAAAACTATCCAATTCTATCCTAAAAAAATCTGCTAAGTAACATCTCATCATTCATATTATTGGTGATTATGGGTATAAATTATAATTATCAACTATACTTAGTCGATTTTTAATCCCAGAGACCAAAATGACAATTAGGAATCTAAATACCAGCTTAGCAAAAATAAAGAAGGTTGTATCTTATATCCGTATAATGTGAACAGTGGTTTTCAAAATATGAGATGGGACGTTCGCTCGTGACACGTCAAAGCGTGTTATGCTATTCTCAGCTGCACACTGGGGAGGGAATACAAATATATTCCGTGCACGTTGGATGCATGGCGGTTATTTTCGACAAAAATAGGTAGTGTCGACGAAATCACTCACGCCAGGCTACGTTGATATAAGTCGGTAAATGGATGGGTGCCTGAAGCGTTGGAAATCAGAGATAGGCTGTTTTTTAGGGTCCTGTAGCCAAATGGCAAAGGATGGGTGCCTGGACCGTTGGAAATCTGAGTTAAGCTGATTTTAGGGTCCCGTAGCCAAATGGCAAAAACGGAACCCTTATGGATTCGTCATGTGTGTCTGTCTGTTTGGAGGAAACACAGATCGCGGAAGAGCACTCCAAACCTTAGCCATATTACGTATGAGTAATCTACTATTAACTAGGTACTAATCTTAAAATATTCTTGACTTACGAACCTTAACAAGGTAATTGGTTTGCTTAGTGAAATAAACCATTTCTGTTGTTATTTGGCTATCGTGTCAATGCCATTAGTTATAATTTTCGACTGGATGCGCATCGCCCGCGGCCCGCCCGCGTTGAGTCCGTAAATTAAGTTTATGCTCATAAATATGCATGCACAGTTAAACCATGCGAAAGGAAAATAGGAAAATGTTCTGATTTTTTAAGCAGTTGCATATTTTTGACAACTTAACATGTAACATGGGGCCAAGAATATTTGGACCTGCGGTGCGGGGTGATTTGCGAATTCAGTGTCTAACACGGTGGCTTTCATTCGTGATAGCCACCGTATTAAATTAATTAAATTATTAACATATACTTAATATAAATAATTTTCAATTAAATACTCATTGCGTGTTAGTACTATCGAACACACCTAGTTTCTCCTTTCACCAAAGGTTGCCTGGTGGAGATTGCTCTGAGCAATAAAGCCGCCTTTGCATACAATTGTTTTAAGTTTTCTGATTTTTGTTGATTATTATTTAATATTTTGTGTGCAATAAAGTTTTTATCTATCTATCTATATTATGTCGTAGCGAAATGGCATGAACTGGGCATAATACATAGTTAATTTAATGAAACCTATGAACCTATAAGACGCAACTCTTACCAATTGGTTGCACAGATGAATTTTGAAAAGTTAGCAGATAGACAGACATACTTTCGCATTTGTAATATTATAAGTAGTGAAGTTTAGTAGTTAAGTAAGTTAGTAGTTTAGTAGTCAAGTAGTAGTAGTAGGAATTAGCATGGATGTAAGTAAGATAGTTGGGTGTATCCAATTCCAAATAAATTCTTAGGTATATGATAGTAGAGACAAGTTAATTCACCACCACCCTGTATAACTATACTTCAACTTTATTACCACTAAGGTCTTGAAACGAGTATGAGAGAGTTATGGGGCCATCGCCGTGACAAAAGGACGCCACTATCGATTCAGACGGTTAGTGCTTCTTCCACGCTCGCTCGTATAAATTCTTTGATCTAGCCGACCGTCGACCGGTGACCCGGTATTTCACCGGGTCTATTTATTTTTATAGTACCAATCTTGATCTTGAAGGCAGTGCATAAGGTGAGGAAGATATGAAAGTGAAAATTATGCTGTCACTTGGATATGTCACCGTGAAATTGTCAATACCGTTAGATTATAACCAGAACAGAATCGATCTCGTGAGATTGTAAACTGTCGACACCGTCGAAAGATTGTGAAACTCTCTATTGTGGGATTTAAGTATAATAGGTATTATGTCGCAGCGAAATGGCATAAACCCAGTAAGACCATTTCAGTAAACAAATTTACTGAATAGAATACACATGTTTTTTTTTCACGGAAATCTGACGAACTACATACATAGATTAAATTATTTGTAGAATGTGTCTACTATTCAAATAATAATAATCAAACTATGTTTTTATGCTCACCTCAGGGCCCGTTGGGAAACTCCTCGTAAAATTTACTTAGTTTAATTTAATGTAATAGAGGCAAGCACGAATTAGTCAGTTGATTGACATTATTATCTACGTACCTAATTGATCGCGCCACTTCGGTTTCGGCCTAGATATAGCCCGAAACTAAAATCAGGTGTTCCTTATACAAATAGAATGAGAGATGCACCGTCTATTCCTGTATCTACAATGGCGCTAGTTAGGGGCTGTGTCTCGGAGTTTGTAGTTAATTGAATCGAGCAGAATGTCCGTTCCGACGTGCATAGCTTATTTCCATAGCGATCTAATTACCCGGTGCGGGGGAAAGGACAAAATAGTTTGTTTCCACTCCAGTGGCCATTTTGAATGTCTTGAAGATGCAAGTGAATTTACTGTAGGACTTGAACTAACGTAGAGCGGTCGTAGACTCTCGTCATAGTGCAGTCATTGTCAGCTGCTCAAGCAATCGTTTCTGACAGCTGCAGCAGTTGGCAATCTAACTGCAGTTACGATGCAGTAGCAGTGATGATACAGCCTGAAATGGATTGCGCTTGCCTTAAAGATGCCTATTCACTCTTGACTTGAAGGTATCCATTATAAAGAAAGAAAAGTGAAACTACGTAGTCGCAACTTTTTAGGAATTCTTTCACTTCCTTCATAAACTAGAAATTCCTATTACAATGGATGTAAGGTTGAAAATTCCACGGCAATGAATCATACAATTGGATGATGGGAATCTAGATTTCGGTGCATCGAGTCCCTTGCAACGAACAGATCTGCAGACTGCAAAGGCCATCGTATTGTTCTGTTATGTGTGGTGCAAGCGAAGTAGTGAAGCGTTTATCATACTTATAAAGCATAAAAGGATGTGCCTACCTAGTCATGATACATTCCTAGTAATAATAGTACATTCTTTTAGGTGGCACATTGTTTTCAATCAGCTAACAACCATTGCTATACTTTGATTATAACTTCTAAATATATAATAAGGAAAAGCTGACTGACTGACTGACTGACACAGCTCAAGCTACAAGACCGATTGTTATAAATTTTCAATTTACACTTGTAATTTCTTAATCCTTTAACTAGCACCACAGATCAGGTGGATACTGCTTATTTTAGAAATGTGTGTTTCTTTGTCTACATTTTGTATCGAAGCGTATAAAGAGATATAGCGTTTTAGCTACTACATAACTCACCTTTGTACAGGGTACCTTAAGATTAACATATTGTAATGCTCGCTTAATCCTGTAACTTGCAGCACACGTCAGATAGAAACTGCTTGTTTTAGAATACTACGTCCTTTGTCTTCACATATCGAGGCGTATAAAGAGGTATAGCGTATTATCTACACAATACACCTTTGTACAGGGTAGCTTACGTTACAGAGATATATTGTAAGATCGCTTGCTTCTGTAACTTGTACCACACGTCAGATATAAACTGCTTGTTTTAGAATACTACGTCCTTTGTCTACACATATCGAGGCGTATAAAGAGGTATAGCGTATTATCTACACAATACACCTCTGTACAGGGTAGCTTACGTTACAAAGATATATTGTAAGATCGCTTGCTTTTGTAACTTGTACCACACGTCAGATAGAAACTGCTTGTTTTAGAATACAACGTCCTTTGTCTACACATATCGAGGCGTATAAAGAGGTATAGCGTATTATCTACACAATAAACCTTTGTACAGGGTAGCTTACGTTACAGAGATATATTGTACGATCGCTTGCTTCTGTATCTTGTACCACACGTCGGATGGAACCTCCTTGTTTTAGAATACTACGTCCTTTGACTACACATATAGAAGCATATAAAAAGGAACGTATTAGCTACACAATACCCTTAGTACAGGGTAGCTTAAGTTGCAGAGGTATATCATAATAATCGCTTGCTTTTGTAACTTGCAGCACACGTCAGATAGAAACTGCTTGTTTAGAGCTATAAAGAGGTATATCGTATCAGCTACACAATACACCTTTGCACAGAGAGTAGCTAAAGTTTCGGTCTTTGGATTACTAGCAGGCATATGCAACCTTCTACACTATTATCAGATATTCATGCGATTTTGATTTTTAAACCCCGACCCAAAAAGAGGGGTGTTATAATTTTGACGTGTGTATCTGTCTGTGGCATCGTAGCTCCTAAACGAATGAACCGATTTTAATTTAGTTTTTTTTTGTTTGAAAAGTGGCTTGATCGAGAGTGTTCTTAGCTATCATCCAAGAAAATCGGTTCAGCCGTTTGAAAGTTATCAGCTTTTTTCTAGTTACTGTAACCTTCACTTGTCGGGGGTGTTATAAATTTTTAATTTACACTTGTTTATATTGTCATTTTGTATTCAACGACTCCTGTACCTACTTCTATCAAAATACCTACTTATTCTTTGTTAAGAGGCTATTAGATGGTTTCTCCTATTTATCAAAATACAGACAAACAAATGGGTAGTGGTAAATCCATTACCACTATAATGCTATCAGTGCCTCCAATCTCCTTAACTATGATAAGCTTGCATTCAATTATCTCTGTACAGTGCATTGAGCGTGTTAACTAAGCATTCTATGTATAACTTAGACTATCAATATGGCCAATTTTGTTTTAATTAACAGGTCTAAATGTATTGCTATTCCTTTCATAATTCTCCCTGCAGAAAAGGATAGCACCTGCTGATTTTAGGATTATGTACAACAGAATTAGCCACTATGTTTTTTTAACTTTTATCATTTATGCGGCTTGATTGCGGACAAACCAAGGAACAAACACACTTTCACTTTTCAGATAGTCCAGTGCAAACTGCTAATAGATATAAAAATAAATGCGTAAAATCAGGAATATGGAATAAAACAAGAAATTCAGTAACTTACCCATATAATATATTTTTATATTTGAAAATTCTAGTTACAATTTACAATTTCGGACTTAATTTTATCGCAGTTAAAAAGGAAATTACAAATTGTTTGTTTAAATAACTAATTATTTAACTCTAGAATGTTATATTGAAACACAATAATCACAACTTATAAGACCTCGGGCACAGTATAAAGCGGAATTTACATTGGCACGAAATTAGTTTCACGATATGCGTACATTGCGGAATTAGACGTTTACACGTGTAATTAATGTCGTCAAACTAATTTCGTGCCACTAAATTCGTAACGTAAACTCCGCTTAAAGAAAGATACAGTAGTCCGACGCCTTTGATCTTGTGGTAAATGACGATCACGACTAAGTACTGTTCGACACAGGGCCTTAACTTCGTCGGCCATATTGAAATTTAAGGACAAACCCAATGGAATTCCGCGGGAGTGACAAATGCACGTAGATTTTCGGAGTGTTGTCCGCACAGAACTTTTACAGAGTCTTTAACTAAATGCAAGGATTAACAAACTATAAGGGGTCTAAATTGCGAAAAATTGATTCAGGGCTGATGAATCCTCTTAACTGAGAAAAAGTTAGTTTTATGTTCAACACACTATTATTTCCTGTTTGTGTATAAACAAGAGCGGTAAATTTTGTGTTTTGATATGCGGAATTTTGCTCTAATAATTAATATGCGAAAAATCTTAGAGGGAGTTTTGCTTGAGTTCCGTAACGGTGGTAAGGGAGTGACAGTTATACTGCGTATGTAAGGTTGTCCAAATTTCGCATTTACCGAGCAGTAAATAGTTGCGCGGAAAATACGCGTGGACGGTGTCTTTTCCGCAATTTATCATATAGCAATCTCCTGAGGATGCTCCGGTGTCGGGGCGAAACGCGCGTCGAGTGGTGTTGGGATTTGTGTGGTGCTGCGTACCATACAGATTTCGTTGGTTTGGCGGATTATAGCAAATTAAGCTTTTGGTTCCTTGTATATCATGGACTTTCGCAAAATAACGCCTGTTTCTATAATATATGGCAATTTCTTAGAGAAAGTTCGACATTTTGTTTATGGGAATGCGTGTAATCTTTTATAATAAAAATTACCACAGTAAAATTTAGATTTGCATTATAATAAGCTTTAAATCCACTTAAAGTAGATATACTCCAGGAAAAAGCATAAAAATCGAAGATTATGTGGATGACAAAAGCGTGTGGATTTGACTCTTTGCTCGCTCCAGTAAAGTATGCAATTACTTATACCGGGCATAATATTGTGAACTAAATTTTTGAAAAAGCAACCGCCGTGTTTCTTGCTAATTCTTCACCGTAGAAAGAGCATATAACCAGTGGTACGTTCACTTTTAAAATTTAATTTGAATGAAAAATCTATTTGTATTTCTAACATTTTAATACATTGCGGAATTCCGCTTAATCTGTTCCTGGCCTAAGCAAAATAACGAGTGTAGACCGTACTCTATAAATGTGTTTCAATGCAACATTTTAGATTCGTGTACACTTTGATTTTATGAACAGGTTTACAGCGCGTACAATCAGCGACGAAAGTGTTAAACTTTTAGTGGCAGTTTACAACGATATGAAAGTTTCCTTACACAAATCAGATCTGCACTTTGTCATTATGTTCCTTGCGAAGTATTCATTACAAAATACCACGACCGAGATATAATCGTAACAAATTATATCATAGGCACCTCTATACCTAATAACGTTTTTACTTTATTTCATTGATTTTTTGATTACAGCTACGATCACCACAGCTCGGTCTTTAGTGTACTTGAAAAGCTTTCTTTTGCTATAAGCATCTCTTATAAGCCAAAAATTAGCTCAGCTTTAAGAAGTCAAATTGTTTTTTAAACCTTTTCTCTATTATAAATTAATCAGTATTGAACTATAAATAAATGATATTGAATTTACACTTCATCATAATATACATATTAATTATATAAACAGGGGTAATAATGCATCTAAAATTGACAACAAACTTTCGATCTATTCATAATATTAATACTGTGTCACCTCTTCTTGAATAGTTTCACAAATGATTACAAAGATTTTTTAATAAACAATAATATTTATTTCTAACTAAATGGTCATAATCATTACTAGTTCCCATTCCATGAACAGGGCGTAACAAACACACGGTACGACTATTTTATATACATTTTAAGCGATATCATATTGCTTTCAATATAATTAGAAGTGTCATTATATCAGTATACTTTTAATGATTGTTTATGGTAAATTAATTTACATGTTTTAGTATAATGCCCTATTTAAACTACCTAACTAAAGCCGCGAGTCGATTTTTGAGCCGTTATCAATCACACTTCAAATTAATTTATTTCTAATATTATTTTAAAAATTTAACTTAATGCTCGGAATGAAAATCGACCCATCACAATAAATAGTGAATATTTTTTTTTACTAAATTTCACATAAACGCTTTTTCTCGCGAGTGTACTTTTATACATTTATTTGGCAAATTTTACTAATTTTCATTACTATACATTGATTGCATATCTAAGATTTTTTTGTGCAAATCGTAATCTCTTATAATATTCTGTTTTAATAATTAAGCGTAGCGATAATGATTAATATTGATTTTATTTACACATGCTATGATTAATATAGTACAAAACATTCTTTTTTTCACTAAATATTTTGTCTTATGTAAATAAAATTTAATCTATCATTTTTAATAATTTACATTTAATTTGAAAGAGCTCGTAAAGATTGGGTTTGAATATTTCATTCGATATTAGTAAAATTAAGTAAAAATGGAAAGACGAAAATATAATTTGAATAAAGATACGTTAATCTACTAGAAGCGCTAGAGGCTACGTTTCCTGAAAGATTTGAGATTGTCAAAAGATTATCAGCACAAAATTTTACTAATATTGTATGAAAATCATAGAACATTTCGAACGATTCTATCAATGAATTTCCATTAAAGTGACACCAATTTTGTTGTACACAATCTTTATTTACGTTATCACAGGTGCTCTTGCAGACAAGGGCCACTTTGTCGGCCGCTGCCATCGATGCGCGACAGCTACCGACCGTCGATGCATCAACGGCGACGTGCGCCGACGACAGAAGTCGACAATTAGTGGCGTTCGTCTGTGAGCACCAGCGTTGCCAGTTAAGGTACGAAATGATTTAAATAATTCGACGCGCCGCTGCACTGACAACGTGGAAACTTAAAAAAACAGTCAATAGCTAAATTCTGAACTGTGGATTTGTATAATGTGTAAAAATATCACAAAAGACAAAACAGTTCTAATCTTTGAAAAAGGTACGAATAAAAGACCGAATATATACTCGTAAGAAATGAGCAGGGCCCAAAAAATACTACGGATTTTGTACTTTTCATACCCACCTGGCAATGCTGCACCTACCGATAAAAAATATTGTTACAATTTAAAATATTATTTTAGTCTAGTTCTTCTCGGATGAAATATGCGTTCTCGGATGAGTACGTGCGTTCAAGAAATGTT